>NW_016803102.1:411733-449415 GCF_001698545.2 Rhinopithecus bieti
TCATGGGGAGGGGGGAGGGGGGAGGGATTGCATTGGGAGTTATACCTGATATAAATGATGAATTGATGGGTGCTGACGAGTTGATGGGTGCAGCACACCAACATGGCACAAGTATACATATGTAACAAACCTACATGTTATGCACATGTACCCTAGAACTTAAAGTATAATAAAAAAAAATTAAAAAAAAAAGAAATATGTTGTTTAATCTCTAAATATTTGGGGATTTTCCAGTCATACTTCTGTGATTAATCTCTAGTTTAATTCTGTGGTAGTCAGAACTGACATTGTATAATTTTTATTCTTTTAAACTTAAGGTTTTAGGTTCAAATGCGATCTATCTTGGTCAGTGTTTCCTGTGAGCTCAAAAATATTTACTCTACTGTTGTTGGACAAAGTAGTCAATACATGTGCATTATATCCAATTGATTGATGGTGTTATTGGGTTTAACTATATTCTCTTTTTTTCCTTTTTTTTTTTTTTTTTTTCTGAGAAGGAGTCTCACTCTATCTCCCAGGCTGGAGTGCAGTGGCTCAATCTTGGCTCACTGCAACCTCCTCCCCCCAGGTTCAAGCAATTCTCCTGCCTCAGTCTCCTGAATAGCTGGGATTACAGGTGTCTGCCACTGCACCTGGCTAATTTTTGTGTTTTTAGTAGAGATGGAGTTTCACGACATTGGCCAGGCTGGTCTCGAACTCCTGACCTCAGGTGATCTGCCCTCCTTGGCCTCCCAAAGTGCTGGGATTACAGGCGTGAGCCACTGCACCTGGCCCCACGCTCATTCTTATTAATGCTATACCTACCAATTCACGTGCAGTGCAAGTAACAAAGTAATTTGAATTCCTCTCTCCTTTGTTTCATCATTACCATTTATTTCATTTGTATGTAAACATACATAAGTATGGGTGTGTGTCTGTGTGTGTGTATGAGCATGAATACTGGCATATGCTGTTGCTACTATTATTTTGAGCAAGTTGTTATATAGTAAATCAATTGAGAATAAGTAGATTCCTGTTGCACACTTCACAGAGCTGATGTTCCTCCACACGAAGGCAGGATATTTACCTCTTTCTACTTGCAGGTTTTCTCCAACTATGCTATGGGCAGAACTTACCCTCTTTTGGCCTTAGAGTGATAAGCTAGAGAATGCCTGCTTCGTGAAATAAGAACTTTAGATTTCTCAAAATACTTTTTGTGCACTTTTTCTAGATTATTGTGAACCCACACATTAGGTCTCTTACTTTCCTTGAGTTAAGCATTCATTGATATTTCATCATATGCTATGACTCCTTGGATGACAATGATATACAACTACTTGTTATACTTTTGTGCTAATTATATTAAGAAATAGGCTGGGCACGGTGACTCATGCCTGTAATCCCAGCACTTTGGGAGGCCGAGGCAGGTGGATCACCCGAGGTTAGGAGTTTGAGACCAGCCTGACCAACATGGTGAAACCTCATCTCTACTAAAAATACAAAAACTAGCCATGCATGGTGGCGGGCACCTGTAGTCCCGGCTACTTGGGAGGCTGAGGCAGAGGAATCGCTTAAACTCAGGAGGTGAAGACTGCAGGGAGCCAAGATCGCAACACTGCATTCTAGCCTGGGCGACAGAGTGAGATTCCGTCTCAAAAAAAAAAAAAAAAAAAAAAAAAAAAAAAAAAAAAAAAAAAAAAAAAAAGAAAGAAAGAAAAAAAAGAAAAGAAATAACAAAAAAATTCCTCAAAAATTTATAGCAATCGCATTACATTATGAAAAGATTGGAAAACAGCATCCATTTCATCAAAGTTTCACAGATGAAAACTGTCAAAAAGGGTAAAATTAAGACACTATTGCTTCATATTTAATTTCACATGACAGATATACAGGATTGATGTAGCAGAACCATTTGATTTAAAATAAATGTGCTGATAATTATTTAAAATGTGTAGGTTCTGCTTTTTAAAGTTTCTAATAAAATTTAATCAAGGGGAGTATTGAGAAGGCTATGATTTTGAGATAAAGGGTAAATATTTTTAAGTAGGAAACATAATTAGGAGTCATCATTCCAATCACATCTAATTTGCAGAATGGTTTACTGCTCTATGAAAAAAAAATTTTTAAAACATGAAATGCCTTGGAATGCTGTGCTGTATTGACATACCTCAACTCTCAGTAGACAAAATTAAATCAGTTAACTATGTCTTTTTAAAACTCCATAAGATTTAATGTGATCATGACATTTTTGCTTCCTCCTCTATTAGGTGTGAACTCTACTATGAGTTTATAAAGGTGTTTTGGGAGAAACAGAATGCAATCTTTGCCAAACATGACTGAGTAAGGATTTATAGAGGAGGATTTGTATAACTTAAGTCAATAAAGTCCCCAAAAGGAGTAACTGGAACATCTGGAGTCGATAATCTCATAGGACTAGCCTCCCCTGCTCAACTTCTCTTTTCCTTTGCTTCCTGGCAGGTTGTGCAGCCAATAACTCTAGGAAGTTATATTTGGTTTGAGAATTAAAATATATGTGGAGATGCAGCTGCAAATATCAGCTTAGGGTCAGAATGAGATCAACTATACAGAGAATTTCAGAGATGGATGTTGGAAATCAAATCATTTTATGTGTATTTTTTCAACAAAATAAATAGAACCATTGTTAGAAACAATAACATTTTAAAAATCAATATTTAAATAAAACAAGCACAGATCTTCTATAAAAATGATCTGGACTTGAAAAGTCAGGATCATGTATTAACCTGAGTTGTCTCAAAGCAGATCCAATTGTTGAAATACAAAGGAGCATTTTACCTAATCTCACAAAGCACATTAAAATTGAGTTGAGGAACCAAAATCAGAAATTTTGAAAAAGAACGAGCTCTTCACTTCCTTCCCTTTAGAATATTGTATCATTTTCTAACCAGTCGCTCAAAGCCAGAAACCCATTAGTCATCCTTGACTTGTTTCCTTATCATCAGTTTTTCTAAATATAAAACATAAAAATGAAGAGTTGGGATTCTTTTTGCATTTTCTTTTAATATAGTTTTGCTTGTCGGATTAGTAGAATGAGGTCAAGAAGAGTAGAGATTTTGCTTTGTTTGTTTCCAATCTGCCCAGTGCCTGAAATGATAACCAGTATATTGGAGGTGCAAAAAAGTATTTGTTGAAATGTTCATAGGTGACATCCCTGAGCAGTAAAAGATGCAATAAAATCAGTCTATATTTATCATGATACGAAAAAAATGGACAAAAGTTTTTCGCCTTGGGTAAGTTACTTAACTTTTTCAAATCAAAGTTTTTACAAAGTAGAGGTTAATAAGAGTACCAATAACAGATGATGAAGATACACATCATTGGTGCTCAAATCCTCCCCTCACTCTTTCCTCTTTCTCCTAATGTGTCCTCATTAAACAATAGAAGGCATGAATGCTGGCACAACCAAGAGAAAATAACAGTTTTCATGGCGGAATAACTGAAGTAAAATGGAAGCACTGGCTCACTGAGGGTAACCAGAGACAGAGTGAGCAGGGTTGGGGTGAATGAAAGGCTCAGAATAGTGTAAGTGTCAGACAACAGAGTTCAGCCGGGAATCATTTTCTGAAAATAGCTGTTGCAGGCAGTAGACCCTCCAGGGTATTATCTTATCCAAACATATTTGCCATTCCCCAGTAAGAGGGCTAAGATATGGGTGGGGCGGGGGGGAATTCACATGCCTCAATTTATCTTTGTCATTTTTTATCTGAAGTTCCATCAAAGATTGATTAGTTGAAATTGTCACTGACACTGAACCATAAAGTGGCTGCTAACTTAGTAACTTGAATAGACAAAGTCTGAAAACAGTATCAACTCTGCAACCTGCAGTGACTGCCACCAAAACATATAATATGATTAAAACTCCATTACTAACATACAGCACTGTCAACTCAATATGATGACCACTGCTGGGAACTGGGATCTCTAAGGATATGATACACAGAAAAGAAGGAAAGAATGAGAGAGAACATAGAAAAAATAACACATATACCTGTAAAATCATAAAATATCATTCTCTCAGAATTTCAAACCTGGAATCACGTTGTCAAATGCACATAAAATCAGATGTTTTCATTCTAATCATGTCTGTTATTATTTGTGACCATTTAAGTATCCATTCCAAGAGAAGAAGATATCATTTATTTATTAGCTGCTTTGGATATTTACTTATTAAGAGGTCTTTTAAAAGTTCCATTCCAACAAAGTTTTTCTGCATAATGAGGTTATCAGAAGGACATAAATATTCCAAAATTTTCATTCACTTCAGCAGTTCAGGTTAGTTCTTCCAACTTGAATTAATTCTGTTAGTTCAAATAATAGACCATAAACTCTGATTAATGAATGAATATCAATGTTGTTTTATTAAAATTATCATTAATTTTGATCAAAGTGTGCACTGTGTTCACACTTAAAATTCATGAAACCTTGTGGTCACCTGTTATTTATTTCATGGAAGGTACTTGTGAGGATGCATTACATTGAATTGGCTTTTATTTCTTCTCACAGTCCAGAGACTGGAATGGGAATACCATGAGTACAGTCTTGTGTGTGTGTGTGTGTGTGTGTGTGTGTGTGTGTGTATGTGTTTAGTAGAGACAGGGTTTCACCGTGTTAGCCAGGATGGTCTCGATCGTCTGACCTCGCGATCCACCCGCCTTGGCCTCCCAAAGTGCTAGGATTACAGGTGTGAGCCACTGCATCTGACCCATGAGTACAGTCTTTAATAAATTTAGAATATGTTCTGGTTTGGGGGCAGATGATGTGTCAGTGCTATAACTTTCAAACAAACTTTGCTCTTTCTGTTTGATTATGGTTCAATAGCTTACAAAATATGTTCTTTTGGATTTTCATCAAATTCTTACATAGTAGAAGCTTAAAATGTATTGTTATATTAAGTAGGTATACCTTGATTTACTTTTAGTAGCATACCTTTCAGAACAGTTTTACTTCGTAACAGTTTACAGAATTATGGCAAAGATTATAAGCAGATTTTGCACAAATACCCACACTCCATTTTCTCTATTACTATTATTATTGGGTTTTTTTGAGACAGAGTCTTGCTCTGTTGCCATGCTGGAGTGCAGTGGTGTGATCTTGGTTCACTGAAACCTCTGCCTCTTGGGTTCAAGCAATTCTCCTGCCTCAGCCTCCCAAGTGGCTGGAATTACAGGCACACGCCACTATGAGCCTAAATACTAATTATTGTATTTTTAGTAGAGATGGAGTTTCACCATGTTGGCCAGAATAGTCTCGATCTCTTGACCTTGTGATCTGCCCACTTCGGCCTCCCAAAGTGCTGGGATTACAGGCATGAGCCACCGTGCCCGGCCTCAGTTTTCTCTATTATTATTATTATTATTATTATTATTTTATTATTATTTTTTTGAGACAGAGTCTTTGCACTGTAGCCCAGACTGGAGTGCAGTGGCGCAATCTCAGCTCACAAGCTCCACTTCCCAAGTTCATGCCATTCTTCTGCCTTAGCCTCCCGAGTAGCTGGGACTACAGGCGCCCACCACCACGCCCGCCTAATTTTTTGTATTTTTAGTGGACATGGGGTTTCACCGTGTTAGCCACAATGGTCTCGATCTCCTGACCTTGTGATCCGCCCGCCTCGGCCTCCCAAAGTGCTGGGATTACAGGCGTGAGCCACTGCACCCGGCCAGTTTTCTCCATTATTAACAGCTTGCATTAGAATGGTACATTTGTCATGATTAATGGACCAATATTGACACATAATTATTAACTCAATTATTAACTCAAGTCCGTGCTTTATTCAGATTCACTCAGTTTTTCCCTAATGTCTGTTTTCAGTTGTGGGATTCCATTCAGAATGCCACATTACATTTGTCATGTCTCTTTAGGTGTCTTTTGACTGTGACAGTTTCCCAGACTTTTCCTATTTTTGATGACCTTTACATTTCTGAAGATTACTAAGGAAGTATTTTGCAGCACAACCTCATTTTGCATTTTTAATATGCTCTTCATGATTAGACTGAAGTTATGGGTTTCGGGGAATAAGATCATAGAGTTTTACCTATGTAAAACTTTGTACATACTACAAACATTATTTATCGCTGTGCATGTCAACCTTAATCCCGTGGTCTGAAGTACTGTTCGTGAGGTTTCTCCACTTTAAAATTAGTCTTTTCTTCTCTCTTTTAGTATTGTCATCTTTGGGAAAAAGTCATTGTGCACATCCACATATGAGGAGTGGAAAGTTCTGTTCCACCTCCTTAAAGTCAGGGGATCTGCACAAATTATTTACCACTCTTCTGCACTGAAGATTCTTTTATTCCCCCTGATTTTAAAATGTATTCAATGATTTATTTATATCAAAAGATTCGGGGTTATTTATTTTATTTTGTGGGTTATAATCGCATACTACTGTATCAGTTAAGTTGTTCTAGCTTTGGCCATTGAAAGACCTTTCCATTGGATCCTGTCTGTGTTTGACACATTCCCATCACTGTGATATTTTCCTTCTTTGGAGCACTTTCCACTTTCTAGCACCACAAGATGCTCATGCTCTACGCTTAGCTTTTGCATTACTTGCCCCAATCCCAGGAGAAGCCAGTTATCCAAGGATACATGGTTACTTTTTTTGAGAATGGCATTAGAAAACAAGATCCAGGTGCTGGGTATACTCTTCGCTACTGCAATGTCATTGATTCTGGGCCCTCTTATTGACATAGCAAGGAATTAGAAGTGTATATACTAACCTGTATATATACACATATCTTATATCTATATGTAACCATCTATGTCTACATTAACCTAAACAAGAGTTCATACTGATATCTCCACTCTAATTCATTACCCATGGAGCATTCTAGCTTCCTCCCATTGCTCATCTATAACCTTCAGCTACAGCACTTGAGAAACATGGTTTTTAAAATCATCAAGCATTCATTTGTTTAATTTTAAAATTTCAGTATACATGTGTGTTAGATTCTCTAGAGAAACAGAACCGATATGATTTATATGTAGATATATAAGATGGAATTTTTTATAAAAATTGACTTACTTATGGTGGCTATGAAATTCTAAAGTATGCTGTCTGCAGGCTGGGGAACCAGGAATGCTGGTGTTATAATTTTAATCTGCATTTGTAGGACTGAGAACTCACGGAGCCAACAGTGTAGCTCCAAGTCCAAGACCAAAGGCCTGAGAACCACAAAGGTGGGTGGGGAGGTAGGAGAGAATTCTTGTAAGTCCTGGAGTCCAAAGGCCCAAGAACCTGGAACTCTCATGCCCACAGGCAGGAGAAGATGGATATTCCAACTCCAGAAGAAGAGAAAAGAAATTCACTCTTCTGCTTTTTTGTTCTATCTGGACCCTCCACAGATTGAATAATACCTGCCCAAGTTGGTAAAGGCAAATCTTTTCTCAGTCTACTAATTCAAGTGATAATCTCTTCCAGAAACACTTTCACAGACATACCCAGAAATAATGTTTTACTAGCTATCTAGGTATCCCTTAACATGGTTGACTTGACAACTAAAGTTAGTCATCACAGCATGTAAAACAGTTTCAGAATTATTAACACAAAACCCTGTGGAGAACAACTTCATCAATTAGATTATAGTGCTTATGTACAGTTCCTTTTGGCCTTAGTTTTACATAATTCACTCTTTTTTCCAGAATTACTTAGGTCAGGACAGTATTCCCATACTGCTTTCAGGTAGGTTGTTTCTAATATTTGTAATCAGTTTAGATTATTCTGTCACGTTCTATATTCCATTCATTGTATGGATACACCACAGTTTATTGATCTGTTCATTCCTTTAAAGTATATCGTGGTGGCTTTCAACTGCTATAAATATGTGTGCACAGGTTAACATGTGGATATAAGTTTTCATATCATTTTGATAAATATCTAGGAATGTGATTTCTAAAACATGTGGTAAGACTATGTTTAGCATTGTAGGAAACTGCCAAACTGTCTTCCACATTGGTAGTGCCATTTACCATTCTCATGAGCAACAAATGGGAGTTCTTGTTGTTCCACATACTTGACAGAAATTGGCATTGTCAGGTTTTTATTTTTTGATGTTTTGTTTTGTTTTTGGTGTGGTTCTTAGCCATTTAAATCGCTATGCAGTGTTTTCTCATTGCTGGTTTTTTATTTGCAACATTTCATTGCATTTCATTTCAATTTTCTAATAAAAAGTGATGTTAAGCATCTTTTCATTTTGAAGTTGAAATCAGAAGTAACCTAATAAAATTCTAACTTGTAAAATTCTCCTTAGTCCCTTATTAGAATGCAGGACATTACTAAATATTAAACAGTTGAGAGGCATCGTTGTCTTTTTCTGTTGTTTGCAGTGAGTCAGGAATCTACCCAGTAGTTCACCTCCAAGGGTCATGGGACTTCTAGGTATTAGAGTAAATTGCCTCTAAGAATTGTCAATTACTTAGTTAAGAGAATGCACAAATGCATTCCTAAAGGACACAGATAGGGTTTTTTTTTTTTTTTTTTTTTCCCTTCTGGTAATTCTGTATCAAATGTATGAAACTGAAGTAAGAAGTTTATCAAAAAGGGCCTTAGAGGTTAAAAAGCACTAAACATATAAATATTTCTGAAATTACTGGTAAAAATAATATAATGAAAAAACTATTTTGAAGACCCTGCAATCCTTTTTTTCAAATTACAGAAGTATTTTATTTATTTATTTATTTATTTATTTATTTATTTATTTATTTTCTCAGATGGAGTCTCGCTCTTGTCACCCAGGCTGGAGTGCAGTTGTCCGATCTTGGCTTACTGCAACCTCCATCTCCCAGGTTCGAGCGATTCTCCTGCCTCAGCCTCCCAAGTAGCTGGGAATACAGGTGCCCACTACCATGCCTAGGTAATTTTTGTATTTTTAATAGAGATGGGGTTTCACCACATTGCCCAGGCTGGTCTCAATCTCCTGACCTCAGGTGATCCACCTGCCTCAGCCTCCCAAAGTTCTGGGATTACAGGCCTGAGCCACTGTGCTCAGACAGTGTTTTTATTTTTTAATGAAGATATAATTTGGATGAAATTTTAGATTGGTAAAAGATGACTTTGCCAACCCATTTTGAACTGTCATTACACAAAAGTAAAACTCCCACAACTGACAACACAACATGGTTTCAAACTGCACTGGTTCACTTACATGTGGATTTTCTTCTGCCTCTGCCATTCTTGAAACAGCAAGACCAACCCTTCCTCTTCCTCCTCCTCAGTCTACTCAACCTGAAGATGATGAAGATGAAGATCTTTATGATGATGATTCACTTCCATTTTATGAATAGTAAATATATTTTCTTGGCTGGGCATGGTGGTTCACGCCTGTAATCGCAGCACTTTGGGAGGCCGAGACAGGCAGATCACGAGATCAGGAGATCGAGACCATCCTGGCTAACATGGTGAAACCCTGTCTCTACTAAAAATACAAAAAATTAGCCGGGTGTGGTGGCGGGCGCCTGTGGTCCCAGCTACTCCAGAGGCTGAGGCAGGAGAATGGCGCAAACTCAGGAGGCGGAGCTTGCAGTGAGCAGAGATCGTGCCACTGCACTCCAGCCTGGGCGACAGAGTGAGACTCCGTCTCAAGAAACAAAACAGAACAAAACAACAAAAAAATATATAATTTTTTCTCTTCCTTATGATTTCCTTAATAACATTTTCTTTTCTGTAGCTTATTTTATTGCAAGAATACAGTATATAATTTACATAAAATAAAAAATATGTGTTAATGAACTGTTTATTTTATTGGTAAGACTCCTGGTCAACTGTAAGCTATTAGTAGTCAAGTTTTGAGGGACTCAAAATTTATGTGTGGATTTTTGACTGNTTTTCAAATTACAGAAGTATTTTATTTATTTATTTATTTATTTATTTATTTATTTATTTATTTTCTCAGATGGAGTCTCGCTCTTGTCACCCAGGCTGGAGTGCAGTTGTCCGATCTTGGCTTACTGCAACCTCCATCTCCCAGGTTCGAGCGATTCTCCTGCCTCAGCCTCCCAAGTAGCTGGGAATACAGGTGCCCACTACCATGCCTAGGTAATTTTGTATTTTAATAGAGATGGGGTTTCACCACATTGCCCAGGCTGGTCTCAATCTCCTGACCTCAGGTGATCCACCTGCCTCAGCCTCCCAAAGTTCTGGGATTACAGGCCTGAGCCACTGTGCTCAGACAGTGTTTTATTTTTTAATGAAGATATAATTTGGATGAAATTTTAGATTGGTAAAAGATGACTTTGCCAACCCATTTTGAACTGTCATTACACAAAAGTAAAACTCCCACAACTGACAACACAACATGGTTTCAAACTGCACTGGTTCACTTACATGTGGATTTTCTTCTGCCTCTGCCATTCTTGAAACAGCAAGACCAACCCTTCCTCTTCCTCCTCCTCAGTCTACTCAACCTGAAGATGATGAAGATGAAGATCTTTATGATGATGATTCACTTCCATTTTATGAATAGTAAATATATTTTCTTGGCTGGGCATGGTGGTTCACGCCTGTAATCGCAGCACTTTGGGAGGCCGAGACAGGCAGATCACGAGATCAGGAGATCGAGACCATCCTGGCTAACATGGTGAAACCCTGTCTCTACTAAAATACAAAAAATTAGCCGGGTGTGGTGGCGGGCGCCTGTGGTCCCAGCTACTCCAGAGGCTGAGGCAGGAGAATGGCGCAAACTCAGGAGGCGGAGCTTGCAGTGAGCAGAGATCGTGCCACTGCACTCCAGCCTGGGCGACAGAGTGAGACTCCGTCTCAAGAAACAAAACAGAACAAAACAACAAAAAAATATATAATTTTTTCTCTTCCTTATGATTTCCTTAATAACATTTTCTTTTCTGTAGCTTATTTTATTGCAAGAATACAGTATATAATTTACATAAAATAAAAAATATGTGTTAATGAACTGTTTATTTTATTGGTAAGACTCCTGGTCAACTGTAAGCTATTAGTAGTCAAGTTTTGAGGGACTCAAAATTTATGTGTGGATTTTTGACTGTATGAGGGGTTGCTGGCTCTAACTCCCATGCTGTTTAAGGATCAACTATATATCATAATGAGCTAAAGTGTTTGTTAATTGTTATCTGGGTGACTCTGATAAACCCCAATTAATTAATTATCTTAATAATAATTCAGTTATGTGTCTCTTTAAGAAAGAACTATGAGTTTTCTTTTTAAGGAATGTTTCCTTCTATCTTTGCAGCCATGTTATAATATATTAGTATGTGAACAAGCATCGTGATATAATTCACAAAATTTAAAATAGATTTATTTTAGGATATCGCAAGTCTTTTTTCCCCTTAAATTATTACCTAACAGTGACATCAAATATAAAATATGCCTAATTTTTATTGACATACAGACATTAGGAATAAGTCAAAGAAAATCCCAAAAAGAAACATTACAATAACTTGAAATGTTTTTACAGCTGCCAATATCATACCATTCCTTCACAGGATTTCTTTTACTTATATGCTAGGCAGTAACCTCAGAAACAATTAGAGAAGTATGTTTCTTTGAGCTGGATAATTAAATGCCAAGAAAACTCACTACTCAATACGTAATTCACTCAACATCTTGTTGTTTGAAGGAGCCAGTGTTCGTACATAGGATGGATTGAATTCCTAACAACATCTGGCATGAGCAGTGGACTTGGCCCTCACCATAATAGCATTACATTCATGGTCAGACTGACAGCTAAATGGATGGATGGAGCTTGTCTGTAACTGGCCAGATTCATGACTAGAGCATAATGAATCAGAACGTTATAACCTCTGGTCACATACATGCTGGCCTGTTGCTCCTTACAGGCTCTATCAGGGGATATGGAGTAAATTTCTGTTGTCAGATCTAATGGTGAAGGATTCTGGCTTCTAACTTACTGGGAAAGCAAAGTAGAGTTTCCATTCCAATAATCTGGATCAAAACATTTCCTGATCGCTGTGGTCAATTTATTCTGTCACTTAATTAAGCCCAAAGCATTGCAAATCATGTCAGTAAGCAAAAGAGAGACTGTCTCCTCAACCTTGAAACCAGTCCTTGAGAAAATATCTTAAAAAGTTAGTTAAGTTCTAGGATATGAATTAAAGGAGGTTTTCTCTAGGGNGCAAATGGCAAACAAAGACACAATTAAGAGTTACAAGAGAAATCAAAATGCAAGCTCACATTCACACAAAGGAATGAGAAGCAGAATTCTCACCACAGAAGTTCCCCACACAATGAAGTAAAATCTGAAATCTGGGAAAAGGATTAACAAAGTAATTCAAATTATTTGAACTTTTTCTTCAGCTTTGAAAGTTAGTTGTAAAGTTTTCTGAGTTAAGGGCTCTTGGATAGTGAAAATAACTAATATTCATTGATTTGTGTTTGTTTCTCCATTTTTTAGTATATTCCTTTCTTTTACTTCAATATATGCAAGCTTTAGCAAAGCCCAAAGTGACTGAAAAGAGAGCTACAATAATGTGGCCTTTGTTGATAGCTATGCGTCACACTTCTGTGTATCCAAAATTAACATTTGTTCATGATATTAAATTATCCTTGTCACCCACTATGTTTTACAAAGTTCCTCAGGGAGAATTGTAACTAAGCTCGTGTTTGCAAGCATTTGTAGGTGTCTGCTGTTAATGTGCATGGAGTGAATAGTTTTACTGCCCTGCACTCTTCATTCTCTCCTTGGAGTTTTGAAGACAAGATGATATGCCTCAAGAGAGTAGTTGTTTCCTGACGACATGTATTTATTAAGGAAATGTACATAAACTTCACCGGGAGGCAGGCAGCACAGTTTTAAGGAGGCGAACAGATTAGAACACATTGTATAATGACTTCCGGGGCAGAGAGCACAGTGTGTGCTCTGTATTAAAACACTGAAACTATCATTTGAGTATTTGTTAGGTCAATTTGCAACAGTTTCACTAGGAAGAGATCATTCAAGAGGCATTACAAAATATAGCTAAGCAGTTGAAAAGTGAACATGAGGGTTTCAGCGACCTGCAAGTTTCTCTATAACACACATTCTGGAAAAATGCTGTAGGTAAGCAGAGAGAGAAAAAGAGAAAGAGAGAAAGAGAGAGAGAGAGAACACGTCACTGATTCTTTTACAGTAAGTTAAAAAAAACCACGTAGTAGTTAGATTTCAGATTATGATAGGAGGATGGCAATATAGGTGTGAAAACAGCAAAACTGTACCTTGATTTCAGCTTTAATCAGTACATCCAGGACATTTTAAAGCTATTTAGAGCATTTAATAGTTGATGGCACTGGTGGACAATTTTGCAACTAATGACATAAATTATACAAAGTATTTATTAAACCTTTTTTATCTACTAGGATTTACTTGTTTAACTCAATTCTGTAGTAATTAAAACATCAACAGCATCTCAAAATTGTTTCAAAGTTTTCAAAGCTGTGTATTCCACTCCAAAGCCCATAACAGCAATGTGGGTGTTCCGTCGGAAAGGTTAAATTAATATGGAGGAACAAAACATAGGGAGGAGACACCTTTGCATATCATTTTAGTGTAACTATATTCACATAATGCTTGCATATGTGTCAACAAATAGTGATTTTTGAGACCTATAGAACTCTTCAGTCTTATGGAACCTTTCAGTCTTTTTTTTTTTTTTTGAGACAAAGTCTCACTCTGTCGCCAGGCTAGAGTGCAGTGGTGTGATCTCGGCTCACTGCAACCTCTGCCTCCTGGGTTCAAGTAATTCTGCTGCCTCAGCCTCCCAAGTAGCTGGGATTACAGGTGTGTGCCACCATGCCCAGCTAATTTTTGTACTTTTAATAGAGATAGGGTTTCACCATGTTGGCCAGCATGGTCTCAATCTCTTTACCACGTGATCTGCCTGCCTCGGCCTCCCGAAGTGCTGGGATTACAGGCATGAGCCACAGTGCCTGGCCCCACTTTCAGTCTTCTAATGGGAGCATATCATCCCATTTTTTAAGGAAAGAGAACTACTTTCTGGCTAATTACATTAGCTCATCAGAAGATGAAAGTATCCATATAGTTTTTATTTGATTATTTTATCTGTCGTCAGGCAATGTTTTCAAGAAATATTTCAAAACTTTACTTAGAAAATATTGCTTGTTTTAGGAAAAAAAACAAAGTATGAGGAAATATTTAAATATGAAAATTGTAATTGTCATTGCATGTCTAAAAAGAAGAAACAATTGATAAGGTCCCAATTATACCCTTTGTGTAAGGCCTTTTCTCTTTCTTCACTATGATCTGGGAAAGTAGAGACCAATCTCTCTAGTTCAGTAGTCTTCCTAAGAAATGGAGTGATGGTTGTTCTTTTACATTCCCCTGTAAATCAGAGGTTTCACTTATTTACTGGCCATAGAACTGGTGTGTACATAAAAACCATTAACTAGGCCACATTCACTCAAAGAAAACACGTTTTTAATTTGGTATTTTGCAGTATATATGGTCCCAAAGAATACATACAATAATTGCCTTTCCACACCAGTCATTCTAGAATCATGAAAACTCACATGCACAGAGACATAAAGAAAAGAAATAACAGTAAATCTCCATCTTTAAGCCAAGTGAAGCATGTTGATTTCTTGCAGTCTAAACTTTTCTGACATTGCTTTAAAAGAATCCAAATTCCAATATAACTGTATGTGCAATGGTTAGAAAACACACACTATCAATTCACTGCAGCACTAAAAATGCATTCTTTTATAAGAGGTCACTATGTATTTGTTTTCTGAAGGACAACTTTTTCATCTCACAAGGAAAAAGAGGTGATACGCTGTATCCTAAGCACCTACAACAGTGACTGGAAAATAGGGAATGGATAAGCTTTTGTTGAACTAATAAATACATGACTAAGATGTCTATGTAATGTCAATGCATTTTTACTTCCAGTTAGCAATGTTAGCATGGGCTTTGTGGTATTATGCAATAGGCCACATTTACAGCCATAATATATTGAGTTTTTGAATTGTTATTGATGCTACCTAATGTTCAAAATGGCAAAGGAAAGTACCTGTGGAATAGAGCTTCTCAGTCTGAAAATCATAGTTCCATTATTTTAAATATTTTTCTCTTTTATAGGCCTAATATTCTAGAGGAGGAAGGGAGGTAAATGCTATATAGTAAATAAATAGGTAAGTGTTAAATACAACTTTGAATAGTCTTCAATGAATGGAAAAGGGGAAATTTTAGTATGGAATAAGAGGGATTTGGCTAAAGGGAGAGATGCTGAGACCCCTGGAACAGTCAGCCATGGCACTGCCTGGGGTGGCTGCTTTGGGTGCAGAGGCCGTCAGGGAGAGCAGTCAGTTAGAAGGACAGACCTGCCGGGGTGGCTCTGGTGTGGATACCAAGGGGGCAAGTGTTGCTGTCAAGTCAGAGAGGAGGCAGATCTGGTAGAGCTTACGAACCATGGTAAGGAGTTTCAATGCACATAATTCAAAGAGCAGAAAGATGAACTTAGTTCTTTTGGACACAGCAGTGTTTATGAGCCTGGTGAATAAAGAGGCCACCACAGAAGAGGTATATTATCCTTGGTATTAGGATTAAAGATAATCTTTATTTTTTCCATTGTATTGTATTCTGTATTTTATAAAGATTCTTATAATAATATATTACGTTTTAAAAAAAATCCCACACACATAAAAAATAGGAATGAATAACTAATATTGTAGAAGGAAAACTAGATGGCAATGATATCCAGGAAAAGAGAGAATTTTAGTATGAAAAAAGCCGGTTGACTGTGTCAAATACCACTGAGAAGTCAAATAAAATAAACATATAACATTGTCCATTGGCCTTGAAAATGCCTTAGGAGTGGCTTGCACTTATAGTATTAGTCTGCTTAGGGCTGCCATAACAAAATACTGCAGACTAGGTGCCTTAAACAACAGAAATGTATTTCCTTACAGCTCTGGAAGTTGAAAGTCAGAGGTCAGGGTAGGGTTGTTTTCTCTTGAAGCCTCTCCCCTTGGCTTGCAGGAAGCCATCTTCTTGCTGGGGACTCACAGGACATTTTCTCTGTGCTGGTGTATTCGTAGTATCTGTGTGCCTGCATCTCCTCTTCTTATAAGGACATTAGTCAGATTGAATTAGGGTCCACTCTAACAGCCTCATTTTAACTTAATATCCTCCTTTCAGACCCTATCTCCAGAAACAGTCGCACTTTGAGATACTGGAGCTTAGGACTTCAGCATATGAATTTCATGGGAGCACAATTCAGTCCATAACAGCATATAAATGATTCTAATTATTCAGATTCTGTACTGACGAATTTGCCTACTTGCTAAACTTTATTTGTAACTCCAAAACTAGTACACGCTGTGCTTTAGGAAACATTTGAAGACGTTGAGAAACATGGGATCCCGCGATGCTTGTGTTATCAGCTGAGTCAAACAAGGTGATACTCTGCTTTAGTGTTCGAGTTCGCAGACTGCAAACAAGTGCCTTTTTTTTTTTTTTTTTTTTTTTTTTTTTTTTTTTTGAGACAGAGTCCGCTGTGTTGCCCAGGCTGGAGGAGCAGTGGGCACCATCTCAGCTCACTGGCAAGCTCCGCCTCCTGGGTTGACGCCATTCTCCTGCTCAGCGTCCTGAGTAGCTGGGACTACAGCGCGCCCAGCCCGGCTAATTTTTTGTATTTTACTTGAGACAGGGTTTCACCGTGTTAGCCAGGATGGTCTGGATCTCCTGACCTTGTGATCCGCCCATCTCCGCCTCCCAAAGTGCTGGGATTACAGGTGTGAGCCACCGCTCCTGGCCAACAAGTGCCCTTTCAATCCCAGCATTTTGCGAGGCCAAGGCAGGCGGATCACGAGATCAGGAGATTGAGACCATCCTGTCTAACACAGTGAAACCCCGTCTACTAGAAATACAGAAACAAAATTAGCGGACTTGGTGGTGGGTGCCTGTAGTCCCAGCTACTCAGGAGGCTGAGGCAGGAGAACGGCGTGAACCCGGGAGGTGGAGCTTGCAGTGAGCCGAGATCGCACCACTGCACTCCAGCCCGGGCGAAGTCTGTGCAGAGCCACACTATTGCATTTTTGTGCTTCATATAGGTGATTTTACCGTTTGAAATGGCCCCTGAAGGTAGTGCTGAGGTGTTGCCCCATGTTTCTAAGCACTAGAAGGCGTGATGTGCTTTATGGAAAAAATTCATGTGCTAAATAAGCTTCATTCAAACATAAGTTTTACTGCTATGGGCCATGAGTTCAAAGTTAATAAATAAATAATATATATTGGCTTGTGTTCTTTATTTATTTTTTATTTTATTTATTATTTTTAGACGGAGTCTTACTCTGTCGTCCAGGCTGGAGTGCAGTGGCAGGATCTCGGCTCACTGCAAGCTCCGCCTCCTGGATTCACGCCATTCTCCTGCCTCAGCCTCCCGAGTAGCTGGAATTACAGGCGCCCACCACAGGCCCGGCTAATTTTTTGTATTTTTAGTAGAGATGGGGTTTCACCATGTTAGCCAGGATGGTCTCAATCTCCTGACCTCGTGATCTGCCCTCCTTGGCCTCCCAAAGTGCTGGGATTACAGGCGTGAGCCACCGCGCCCAGCCGAATATACTAAATATTGTATATTAAAACATGTTCTTCAACCTAAAACACCTCTTTCTTTCCTTCTGATGAAAAAAATTTTTTAGTAGACTCCTAAATGTACTGTCAGTGCTAGGCACACTGCCTCACGAGTAAGTTGCCCTATAGGTATCAGGACAGTTAATTGAGGAAATTCCTGCTCAATGTTCTCAATTTTCTCAGTGACATAGGATGCAAAATCTACTGTGGAGAATGAGATGAATTATGGACCAAAAAATAGTTTATTTGAGTTGAAATTTAGAAATGCAAAAAGGAGCTTGCCAAAATTCAACTAAGAACCCCCCCCCAAGTGTAAGATTTTCAGTCTCCATGACTATATGATATTTCTTGAGTAGCACAGCAGCCTTGGTGCAGGAGCAGAAGGAAGAATGCTAGTCTCATACCGGGTTATATTTTGTAAGAAATATTGAACAGAAAACTTCAGAATATCAGGTCAATCAGGATAAAGTGAGTAAGTAATGGACCCTAAGGGCTAGGTTAGCAAGAACTGAGCAAAGACAGAATGAGCCTGACAGTTTGGACAGACAGGGTGGTTGTCTGGGAACTCTATTTACTTTCTGTGTATTGGGTCTTAGCAGATTTTGAAGCAAATGCATAGCGGCTTTTAAGGAATAAGGAAGTGAACGAGCTGTAGGCAGGGCAACATGTTGAGGAAGAAAGTTGGAGATACCAGTGGTGGAGAAATTACAGGTTGCAGTGAAGTCCTTCGAATGGATTGTTACACTGGAGTGCTAGGAAAAGTCATTCATATGGATGTGTTTAAGGGTTACTGACAGGGGAGTTGGACAGAAATTGCCCTGGGAGTGACACCACGGCTGGAGAGAACCTTCCTTGAGCCAGGAGTCAAATGAATTGATACATAAAAGGAGGAATACCAGGAAGCAAGGAGATGACAAGAAGATTATGTTATGCCAGACAGAAACTCCGAAGAATTGCTTAATTCGTTCTTGTTATTTCTTTGTATTTTGTCCAAGCTTCCTGGTAAACCACTGAGCAGCAGTAAATATAAGCAAGAAAGCTGACATCTTTGCATCTGATTCTTGGGCTTCTATTGTTTGGAAGGTAAAATAGTAAGTAATCTACATGGGAAGGGGCTGTAGGAAAGAATGTGCTTCCTTCCTTGGAACAGTGAGGTTTCAGCCAGGACTAGGAAAGAGATGGAAGATGTAAGGAAAAGTGACAGCGAGTACAGCAATGTGATTAGAGTGGGAAGGGCAGGCAGGCAAAGGTTTGGTCTGAAGGTTTGCAGAGGAAGAATGAGGTTTTGGGGAAATACTATGGCAAAGTTAGAATAGGAAAGTGGAGGAGAATGTATTTCTGGAGTTTACTTTTTCACTGGTAGTTAAGGATAAGAAAGATGAAAAGTATTGGATACGTGAGCTTTGCCTGAAAGCTGTGGCAGGAAGATCCTTCTCTGCCTACAGAGACAGATCTACTATGTGGTGTCAGGTCGCAGTTTTTGCAACTGTAAGCATTTATCTTTCTCGGGCTTATTCATTCCTAGGTCAAAATATAAAAGGACCAGAAGTCACTAGATCCCCAAGGTAGCACAGAAAAACATTAAGATCACTCACCCAGATGTTAATAGTATTCTCCAGTGCTGTTATTTTGTTCTTTCTATCAGGCATTTTATGAGTTAATTATTTTTTAATGAGTCCATCTGAGGACTTCACTACCATTTAACTTTTTTTCTATTGGAAAATTGATTAGAAGTTCAAAACATCTAATTTTATAAATGGGCTTTCAGAAACAAACTCACAAGCTGGGGACATACTGTAGTGCCAAGATTTGTGATACTGGTTGGATAGAAAAAGAACTACACTACACCAGAAAAGGCAATTTTGGAGTGTGTTACTGAGGATTACTCAATAGATTATATCCTTATTTCTTTGGTGTCAGAAACTTCCTATGGAGTAATTATTTCTTGGATGATTTGTGAATAATTTAACATATGATTTTAAGCAGTCATTACTTTGCTTAGCATGAGGTGTTTCAGTGATTATCCTAGTGTTAGTGGATAGTTTGTCCTTTAAAATTTCTCCCCTCCTGATTTTCTCCAAATAGTTTCTTTTTATCAGTCATTATGTGACCTTGCAACGCACATAAGTCATTTACTTTTACTTATACAGATGGGATATAGGAAGATTACATGACCATCTATCCAGCTGTGTAGTTTTACAGTGACAGAAAATCCCCTGAAGTCAATAAATGTGTCCTCTCTAGTTCATAGCAGTGCCTGAAATTCCATCATCAGAGATACATTGCTTTATGTTCATTGCTGCCAAGATCACTTAAAACTAGCTTATTTGGTATTAAGTTATTCTGATAAATAACTGAGAATAGTACTTTTCAAGGCAGGGCACAAGGATCACAGCAGTGAAATCATCCGGGGCAGCAGATTTCAGGCACTACTTCTCCCCATAATTCTTTTTTTTTTTTTTTCTTTTTTTTAGATGGAATCTCTCACACTGTTGCCCAGGCTGGAGTGCAGTGGTGCAATCTCGGCTCACTGCAAGCTCCACCTCCCGAGTTCACACCATTCTCTTGCCTCAGCCGCCTGAGTAGCTAGGACTACAGGCGCCCACCACCAGCCCAGCTAATTTTTTTGTATTTTTAGTAGAGATGGGGTTTCACCATGTTAGCTAGGATGGTCTCAATCTCCTGACCTCGTGATCTGCCCACCTCGGCCTCCCAAAGTGCTGGGATTACAGGCATGAGTCACCGCGTCCATCATCTCCCTTACATATGCTTCAGTGAATCCACAAATGTTAGGCATAAAGTTCTATTTCGGTGAGATGTTTTAAGGAAAGATTAGAGACTCAGAACTTCTTGATCTTAATTCTGCTACAAATTTCCTGTGTTCCTTTAAGGAAATATGGCAAACCATTCCGGCAAATTCACAACTTTGGTGTAAAGGGTAATTTTTTATAAAATTCACTCTGACCCCAGGGAATAAGGCCTGATATTAAAAGTTCTCTCTGTGTTAAAGAAAACAAAGTGAATGTTCTTTTCTAATCTCTTCAGCAATTTGCTCAATCCCGTATCCTCACCCATCTTCCTTCTTCCCTCGTGTTGAAGTCACTACAGGGCAGAGAGAGCAACCAGGGATGGTGGGAGACATTCCTATTGGATCCTCAGTAGCTACTAATAAAGCTTCTCTAGTCAAAGGTGGGTGTGATATGGCTAATACTCAATGAACTCCAATGCCTCCTAATGTTTCCTGAATTGAGACTCAATATTTAAAGGCCATATGATTCTTCAGAGTGTGTGCACAGACTTGTGTGTATGTGTGTGAGCATGTGTTTCAGGGAATGGGGGTGAGGGTTGGGAGGACAAAGTGTGCTTTAAAATAAAAGAAATAGTACAAGCCAAGAAACAGAAAAGAGCAGGTTTTCTTAAAGACTCAGGATGACTGGTTTTATGCTAGGAGGTTGTGGCAAGACATGAAGTGATGCTGTGGGTCATCTGCTGGCTCCCCTGGGGGGCTCCCCTCGGTGGCTCCCCTGGGTGGCTCCCCTGGGTGGCATGGGGCAGCATTTGGTCCCACAGCCCTTGCAACTGTGACATCATCTTTTGCTTCATCCTTTCCAAGTTTCAGGCCAAGCGCATGTTTAGCTTCTCCCCCAGGACATCCCCATTAGATGGTGCGCCAGGAAATAGGCTCTACGGGGGGAAGAACATAATCGATGTCCAGAGTGTACACTCTCCCGTTATGGCCTATTTTGAGCTATTTATGACCAGTTTAAACAATGAAGTGGTAATATTCCTGAATATTTAACAGCCTGCTCTCCTGAGCCAGTGTGAGCCAGATGCTGCCTGCCCACCGTCTCACGGCATTGACAGAAACAATCACCCCTTAATTGTTTTATAGAGAATTGTGGGTAGACAATGGAAACGAGTCTTGCACACATTAAGGAAAAATAAGATTTTATGGCTAACTAGTATTCCTGGTACATATGAGGTGTATGTCTGCAGATATGGATATCATGTTTTCTTTATCCAATATTATCCGTTCATGGACACTGAAGTTGATTTCATAACTTTGCTATTGTGAATAGTGCTGTGAGAAACACATGAGTGCAGGTATCTTTTTGTTCTGACTATTTATTTTCTTTTGGGTGGACACCCACTAGTGGGATTGCTGGATCAAATGGTAGTTCTATATTTTGCTCTTTGAGAAATCTCCCATACCGTTCTCCATGGAGGCTGTATAAATTTACATTCCCACCAGCAGCGTGTAAGTGTTCCCTTTCCTCCACATCCTCTCCAGCATCTGTTGTTGTTTTCTTTTTAACTTTTTAATAATAGTCATTCTGACTGGTGTAAGATGGTATCTCACTGTGGTTTTAATTTGCATTTCTCTGATGATTCATGATGTTGAGCATTATTTCATGTTTATTGGCTGCTTGAAATTTTAATTTTTAAGTGATGTTCTAAATTATTATTGAATCTATAACAAAAAATTATTAGAAGACCCGTCTACAGCCAGGTATGTTGGCTCACTCCTGTAATCCCAGCACTTTGGGAGGCCAAGGTGGGTGAATCACCTGAAGTCAGGAGTTCGAGACCAGCCTGGCCAACATGGTAAAAACCCGTTTCTACTAAAATACAAAATTAGCCAGGCATGGTGGCTGGCGCCTGTAGTCCCAGCTACTTGGGAGGCTGAGGCAGGAGAATTGCTTGAACCTGGGAGGCAGAGGTTGCAGTGAGCTCAGAGTGTGCCATTGCACTCCAGCTTGGGCAACAAGAGTGAAACTCTGCCCCGAAAAAAAAAAAAGAAGAAAGAAAGAAAAAAAAAATTAGCCAGGTTTCGTGGTGCAAGCCTGCGATCCCAGCTACTCGGGAGGCTGAGGCAGGAGAATCACTTGAACCCGGGCGGTAGAGGTTGCAGTGGGCCAGGATCGCACCACCACTGCACTACAGCCGGGGCAACAAGAGAGAAATTCCGTAAAAAAACAAACAAACAAACAAACAAAAAACCCTTCTACAAGGGTACAGCCTTTGCCTTCAAAACCTGTACACTTCACTGCTCTTAGAGGGTTATTGCATGAGCAGCTAACTGAATGTAAGCCTTTCTTCAAAGTACTAAAAGATGAAGGTGAGAACATTTAACTGATGTGTTTCACACATAAGCTAAAAGCACTTAACAACTTTCCTATCTCTGTTTCTTTTTGTTTCACCTTTATCACTTTTTCAGATGCCTACTAGCTGGCTATTTTTAGTTAAATGTTGTCTCTCTTTATGTACCGTTTTCCTTAATTGTAAGTTTCTTCAGGATAAGATCCAGGTGGGTTTTATCTCCATTACTCATGGAGCCTAGCACAACACCTCATTCTTGGAAAACGTGGACCCAGTGAAAAGCAGATGTTGAATTTCCTGAGGTTGAAAAGGCCCCCGTCAAGTCCACAAGCCTGCACTCCCCAACTATTTACATAAATATTAACAATTACTCTACTTTTATACTAGAGAATATCAGGTAAAAACTTGGTGAGCATAGAATGGGGTTTGTCATCATGCAGGTTTCTGTGAGGTCAGTGAATTAATAGGTTACAAGGGGGCCAGGAGGAAGCAGGAAGAAAGGGACAGAGCAAAGGAAGGTGATACCAGGATGATGCCAAGCGAGTAAGGCTTTGATACATCCATGAACCCTTGACTTAGGAAGAAGGAGGAGAGTGTGGCCTGAAACTGAAAGCCGATACAAAGCTGGAGGGACAATGTGGTGGAAAGACAAAGGAGCTGAGAGAATGGAGGAGACAGAGGAATGGAGGAGGTTAGCCAGTAAAGTCACAAATGACCCAGAGATGGCAGAATGGACCTACTCATTCCTTTTTTTTTTTTTTTTTTTTTGACGGAGTTTTGCTCTTGTTGCCCAGGCTGGAGTATGCAGTGGCGTGATCTCAGCTGACTGCAATCTCCATCTCCCAGGTTCAAGTGATTCTCCTGCCTCAGCCTCCTGAGTAGCCGGGATTACAAGTGTGTGCCACCAAGCCCAGCTAATTTTTGTATTTTTAGTAGAGACAGGGTTTCACCATGTTGGTCAAGCTGGTCTCGAACTCCTGACCTCATGATCCTCCCGTCTCGGCCTCCCAAAGTGCTGGGATTACAGGCGTGAGCCACCATGTCCAGCCACCTGTAAGTATATTTCTAACTGGACCATGTCTACTTCTAAAAGAAGTAGAACCCAGGAGGTGGAGGTTGCAGTGAGCTGAGGTTGTGCCACTGCACTCCAGCCTAGCCGACAGAGCAAGGCTCCATCTCAAAAAAAATAAAATAAAAAAGAAAGAAAAGAAAAGAAATATACTTACAATCTTACTACTAATAATGAAGATTCATATCATAGAATTCTAGAATCCTGTGGATAAGAGGGACTTTAAACATAGAACCCACCATAGTTCACAGATGAAAAGATAGAGTATAGAGAAGTTGCTTCAATTCCATTTAATCAAAATACATTGAGTGCCTAATAGATTATAAAAATAACATTACACATGGAAGGGAAAAAGTATCAAAAGGACCAGATCTTTCCTCAGAGCTTATTATCTCATGAGTATTATAAGTGTGCCAATCAAGGCAAACATAGCAGGTGCTTCAGTTGTGGTGCAAACAAATTGTCAGGAATCACAGAATAGAAAAACATCACTTTGGACTCAAGGGGCCCAGAAAATCCACAGAAGAGAGATCTAAGCTAGGTTTAAATGCAAGAGTATTTTATGCAGGATGAGGTGGAAGGGATACTCTCTCTACCTCTTAGCAGATTTCACAGAATAATCAAATTTTGCCACTCAAGAATTTTCTCTGGTCTTGTTGCTTAACTACACATATTTATCTATTAGGGTGCCACCAGAATTGGCCTTCATAAGTTTATTCTGACAGAGCAACAGGAGAAAATGTCTATATTGAAGGCACAGCAAGGAGGGGGTAGATTGACACATCCAGCAAAGATTGACTCATGGGTAGTGAAGGGCATCAGGACAAAGAGTGAAGTTGTCATAGATGCTTAGATGAATGAAGAAGCAGATATATCAGGGGCAAGGTGATGGCTTTATTTGCCCATACGGAATTTATGCATTAAGCTATATCTCAGGCCCGGCGTGGTAGCTCATGCCTGCAATCCCAGCACTTTGGGAGGCCAAGGCAGGCGGATCACCTGAGGTCAGGAGTTCAAGACCAGCCTGGCCAACATGGTGAAACCCCATCTCTATTAAAAATTTTAAAAAATTAGGTGGGTGTGGTGGCACGCACCTGTAATCCCAGCTACTCGGGAGGCTAAGGCAAGAGAACCACCGCTTGAACCTGGGAGACTGAGGCTGCAGTGAGCTGAGATCGCACCATTGCACTCCAGCCTGGGCAACAAGAGCTAAACTTCGTCTCAAAAAAGGAGAATAAGAAAGACATATCTCCTCGTCAATGACTACTATATACGTATTGTTTCAATTCTCCTTTTGTTTCTCAATGATCCAAACGCCTTTTAGTCAACATTTGATTTGTATCCACTAAGCTCTGCAGGAATAACTTGATTTCAGAATATTTTCAGCCTGAACACTTTTCTTCATATGTTGCACCAACAAATTGACCAAAAATCTTAAAAATCCTAAAACAAATCTCTATCAAGTCTCTAAGAAAAAAAAATGTTATTTATCTGTTACTTTTCTTCATTATCCTAAAGAGGAAAAGGATACATGATTATAGTAGAATCATAACTTCAAGCTTAACTAAGTTCTAAACACACTGACTCAATCTAGAGGATTTTTGGTTTTCCCTAAATGGAAAACACTTCCAAATAACACTCCTGCTTTAATTGGGAGTGTGAGAGACACTCTACATGGCTTTAATCCTTCTTGGAATCTGCACCCCCCCCCAAAAAATATCAACTAAATTCCTCACTTTTATAATATTTTGGTAATAGAATGCTATAAAAAAAGTAATAGCATTCTATTACAAGCTGTCTCCTAGTTCACTTTAGTGTCTAAGTAAAAAAAAGTCTTGTCAAAAGATCATTTTAACTCAATGCAATTGCAGTGCAGACTGAACTTGCAGCAGACATAGCTAATATAGGATTCAAAGGAGATACAAGATTTCCCCTTAGAAGGCTTTGTATTTCCCAACAGAAGTAGCGTGGGACTAGAAGTCAACTGTAACCTAATAAGTTTGCCAAATATAAACATACAGAATATGAGGGGGTGATGTATTACCGAAAATACAACTTACTGTGTTAAAAATGTGGATTGATATCAAACCTGAAAATAGAACTTTGAATCTTTATCCTTCCTCTCAATTTAAAATATTTTATTGATGATTTAAAAATCATAGAAAGCAAAACTTTTGTAGTAATAACTACTGGAAGCCACCTTATATTTCATTTCTTGAAATTGATCTCATTTGATAACTGAAGCACTTTATAGTCCAGATTCTCCTGCCTGTTATTTTCCTTTTTTCTTTCTTTTCTGGATTTTTTCTCTCATGCTCCCAATTTATAAACTATAAGTAGTTCCTACAGATTTAGAACCCAACTGTCTGCTCCTACCTCATTCCTTTTCATAGTGTTAAGTACAGGTGAGTGGTTTTTGACTTCATGACTCATTTCCACTTACTTGACACATAAACCTATATCTGCAATTCATATTTCCTTTCTACCAGTCACTCACTAATCTTTTTGCTCTCTGGATGGTCCATCACCATTCTAAACTCCACATGCCTTAGCATCATGACTTAGTCCCATTTCTTAGCAGAGACAAGTACTTCTCACATTTTGTTTTTTTTTTTGTTTTCTGAGACAGAGTCTTGCTCTGTTGCCCAGGCTGGAGCACAGTGGCACAATCTCAACTCACTATAGCCTCCCTATCCCAGATTCAAGCAATTCTCCTGCCTCAGCCTTCCAAGTAGCTGGGACTACAGGCGCCAGCCACCATGCCTGGCTATTTTTGTATTTTTAGTAGAGATAGGGTTTCACCATATTGGTCAGGCTGGTTGAGACCTCAGGTAATCCACCTGCCCCAGCCTCCCAAAGTCCTGGGATTACAGGCATGAGCTAGCACGCCTGGCCACTTCTCACACTTTATATCACCAAAAGGAAAACGATTTCACCAGTGTTCTTTCCTAATTACTTCCATTGCTTGGAACAGCCCAGCCCTTTGCATAGACTTTCAACATGAATATTTTACTCCTCTAAACTACCTTGAATATTTCTGCTGGATTATCTTCTTAAAATACTGGTTTCATGACAGCACCACTATATTAAAAGCTTTTTAAAGACTCTTCGGTAGCTAGCCTAGAGAACTGATCAGCTATCAGCAGCCACAGCTTGATCTGTGTCCTTTAAGGTTGTGCCATACAGTGTTGTCAAGGGCCAGCACGCCACCTCCTAGGCAGAAGGCGGTCCCCTGCTCTTTCCATCCGCATAAACTCCACCAGTTTTTCAGAAAGCCCTGTTTTTCTGTGGTATCTTTTCTAACATCACCAATCCTTCTGTGCATTTGCAGTGGAGTTGGCTGGCTTGTTACTTATACCTAGGATCACTGGTTGTACTTAGTTTATAATATGCCTCTCTTGGCTTTTCAATTTAAGTAGACATACTGCACATGCAGGAATTGTGAAGAAATATTGTGTGTACCCCATAATGCAACCAGTGCCATGCACACAGTGGGTATTTAACAAATATCTACTCAATACATTTAATTGAAATTAACACACATTTACAAAGTTTCTATTATAGTCTACTTACATGGATGTAAAGAAAAATAATTCCAAGCCCCTACTCCAAAGGTTTTATAATCTACGGAAAAACAACTTCATGGAGAAAAATATAAAAGAAAAAATTTTGGCATAGTTCTATGGATTTTTTGGTTATCTGAAATCCACTTGGAGTATGCAGATTTCTCTCTGTAATGATTAGAAAATTATATAAGTTAAATTGATTATCTGTAGTAGATAGATCATTGGCCTTGTCGTACCCTTTTAGCACTTGCAAGTTCAATACATTCCAATGGTGAGCACCTGTGACTCTCTGCCTGAAGGGCTTTCTTTCTTTCTTTCCTTCCTTCCTTCCTTCCTTCCTTCCTTCCTTCCTTCCTTCCTTCCTTCCTTCCTTCCTTCCTTCCTTCTTTCTTTCTTTCTTTCTTTCTTTCTTTCTTTCTTTCTTTCTTTCTTCCTTTCTCTTTCTTTCTCCTTCCTTTCTCTCTCTCTTTCTTTCTCTCTTTTTCTTTCTGTATTTCTTTCTTTCTCCTTCCTTCCTTCCTTCCTCCCTCCCTCCCTCCCTCCCTCCCTTCCTTCCTTCCTCTCAAGACTGAGTCTCACTCTGTTGCCTAGGCTGGAGTGCAGTGGTGCAATCTCAACTCACTGAAACCTCCACCTTTCGAGTTCAAGCAATTCTTCTGCCTCAGCCTCCCGAGTAGCTGGGACTGCAGGCTGGCACCACCACACCCAGCTAGATTTTGTATTTTTAGTATAGACAGGGTTTCACCATCTTGGCCAAGCTGGTCTCAAACTCCTGACCTCAGGTGATCCACCCTCCTTGGCCTCCCAAAGGGCTGGGATTACAGGCGTGAGCCACTGAAGGATTTCTTAGCCTCCCAGAACCTATTAGGGCAGGAGTGTGCACTCCAGAAAGGTCAGGAAGTTACCTTTCCAGGAAGCCGACCTCAACCAATGAGCATCAAGAGTCAGTGTTTAAATATCCCCCAGTTTTGGCTTCCTGGGAGGAACAACTGTTCTACTTTTCTTAAAGATCTCAGCAGGATATAATCCCAGTTGTCCTCAGTACTAGCCCCTTCCAAATCCTTCCTTCTTCTCTCGTCTACTTCCTCACTCTGTTTCCAGTTCAGGGTATCACTTCCTGTAGAACCTACGAGCATCCAAAAACCCATCTTAGGTTGTGCTTCTAGGGAAACCCCACCAGAGACACAGTACATCACAGAGTGGGGCCAATTTAATAGAGCAGGCAGTCAGAGATGGTATTCCATGTGAGTGCCTTCATGTTTTCTGAACCTGGTCCTTATCCGAAAACAACAGTATATTTTTTTTCTTCTGAGGGTATACTGAAATGTACAAGAACTTGGTCTCTGTGGTCAGAATAGCATTTGCTGAAATCCTGGTTCTACCTTGTACCTTAGGTAACTTTGTTAAACTCCTTTAAGATCAAGTATCCTCATAGGTAGAGGAGGAATAATGATGATCTCTACCATACAGGGTTGCAAGGAGGATTAAATAAAAATGTGCATATGAATAATTTAGCATGGTGCCGGGCACAGGAACAATAAATGTTAATTGCTAGTTTTATCAAAGAATTTAAAACATCCTGAAGCACCTTTCATCTTGAAAGCATAGAATGCTTCAGAATGCAGTGATTTTTATACTAAGAAATTCAACTTCAGATTGATGCCTTAGAACATAAATTGTTGGAAGCCCATATATACTTAAGGCAATATATTCTTCAAAAGCTTGTCTGTGACCGATTATTTGAAGGTGATGGTTGAGTCCGATGGCAGCAGAGTACTGAGGGCTGAATGTGGGTTCCACAGATACAATCCTGAGCAATTTCTGAAAGTCCTACAATGAATCATTGTTAAGATTCCCAATTTAGTAAAATAATTCTGTGAGTGTGTTGCACAGAATAAATATTTAGACAATTAATCAATCATTGGCACTTTGAGATTCAAATACTTTATATTACAATTGAGGTTACAAAATATGTTTAAGGAAATATTAGAGACTGTTTACTTCAGATAAATATTTTCCACAGAGATATAAATTGGCTGGAGATTTTCATGGAAAACAGATTCCATTTATTTTTCTCTTAGTGATATGAACTTTTGTTCCTTTATCTCTTATTATTTCTGGGTGGGTATAGAGCTCATGATTTATGTGAGAAGCTATTGGAATATCACAGAAGAAATTGTTGGAAAATATTTTAGTCTAAAAGTTGTTGTAACAACATTCCTAAACAAGAAAGATTTTAGTATAATCGAGAGCTTTTTTCTTTTGTTTTCATGAGATAGCTTAATGAAATACTTCATTGATCTCATGGAAATCAGAGATGCCAGGGTCTCTCCCACATCTTCTATGTAATCTTCCTTCCAACACGGAGTATTTCATCAAGTTTTCCTTCAATTTTTAGTTCATGCTATCAAAATGCCTCCTTTCTCCTTTAACTTCATTCTATAATTCAGATTGTGCTGCAAATATTGTTGCTTTCAAATGCATTTCTAGGCTGTGTGCGATAGCTCACACCTGTAACCCCACACGGATCACCTGAGGTCAGGAGTTCAAGACCAGCCTGGCCAACATGATGAAACCCCATCTCTACTAAAAATACAAAAATTAGCAGGGCGTGGTGGTACACACCTATAATCCCAGCTACTCAGGAGGCTGAGGCAGGAGAATTGCTTGAACCTGGGAGACAGAGGTTGCTGCAGTGGGCCAAAATCGCTCCCCTGCACTCCAGCCTGGGCGACAAAGTGAGACTCTATCTCAAAAAAGAAAAATGCCTCTCTATATTAATAAATACTTTTAATGTTTACTTTTCTCCCAGTATATAGTGAAAAGAAAGTAAGTGTTGAAATAGAGAATTAAATAGGCAAAGAAACAAAGATATGGTTAAACTATTTCTTCCATAGTCAAATATTGGGAGGGATCAAAATATTTTAAGATATTCCCTAACTGTAAGTAAATAAAATATAGATATGTGACAAATGCATGCTGAGGAGAAAGAGGTACAGACCCAAGGAGAGGAACATGCCACCAGCGACCTCATTGGCCTTCATTAGGTGCAGACCTCATTGTCACCCGTATTTTTTTTCTGGTCGCTCTGGTGTCTGCCTGTTTCTGTTGCTCTACTATGATCTGTTTCTTGCAGCTGGGTCTCTCTCATCTATTGACTTTGCAGTCAAAAGACTTGTGTTCCGACAATAGGAAAGTTAAGTGTTTTAGGTAATGGATATCCCAATTACCCTGATTTGATCATTGTATATTGTATGCATGCATCCAAATGTCACCAATGCCTGAGATATTTACAACTATCATATATCGATTAACAAATTTTTAAAAATTAAATACGCACGCCTGTAATCCCAGCTACTCAGGAGGCTAAGGCAGGAGAATCGCTTGCACCAGGGGGGCGGAGGTTGCAGTGAGCCAAGATCGCGCTACTAAACTCCAGCCTGGGTGACAGAGTGAGACTCAGTCTCAAAAATAAAAATATAAATAAATAAATAAAAGATTCAAATCAAGGCTCTGGCACTTAACTATTTGTGTAACCTTCACATGCTACTTAAACTCATAGAGCACCAGCATGTAATACTGTTAAAAATGAGGCTAGTAATCTACTCACAATGTTCTGGTGAGAAGTAAATGTAATGATGTAACAGAGTCTAACATGACACCTGGGAGAAACTCAAGAAATATTAGATGCATTTTCACTCTTACCCACTGTGAAGCATGATGTGGCAATATAACCTTTTATTATATTCTCCGTGAAGATAACTGTTTTGTAATTTTATTGTTTCCTTGGTAGTAACTAAGAAACATTTGAGACTAAATGCCTCCACTTCCTGTTCCTTAGGCTATGGACCACCTTCCTTCATCCTATGGCCCAGCTTCATCCAGTCACCCTCGCTTTTGGGAAGAAAAAGTCAAACAGTAGGTTTTTCAGGATTGCACAAACATATAGTAAAATAATGTGAGTATGTGAAAACATAGACTTAGAACTTGGAGTCTAAAATTCAAGACAAGATCGTGAATTCTCTAAGCCTTAGTCTTCTTGTCTTTAAATGGAAACAATACTTTTCCTGTCTTCCTCCAAAAGTATTTTAGCATCAAATTAAATACTTTGATACGAACATATTTTAATGTATCTCAAACAATGTATACACATAAGTTTATGAAATTTACATTCAAAGCAAACCACACAGGTTAGCCAATGAAGCTTTCACACTAGGGCAATCATGAAAACGTGCAGAATACAGGGGCTCTCGCTCCCCTATATCACACAGATTTCTAACTCCTGAAGGCCCTAACATGGAACAAGGTAGGCAAGAAGCAAAAAGGCAGGGAATTATTTCAAACAAAAGGACGAGTGTTAATGGAACTGAGAGTGGAGAATAAACTCCAGCAGTGAAAATATGAAAAAAAGATGGATTTTGTGGCCACTGGAATCTCTTAGCAGGCAGAGACTAACAATGTCTCAAGGATATGTAAGCTGAAAGCAGTACATATTAAAATCCAAAGTGATTTGTTTGCACTGACTCATTAAATCCATCATCAACTAGCTGACTACTCAGAAATCCCACTCACAACTTCTCCTCTTTGTCCATTAGTAGATGTGGCTGCAGTAAGCACTCAGTAGCACAGACAGGGCTGGTAGTGTTGACGTCTTGATGGGATGGAAGTTTTCTGTTGATTCTCAGCCATGTCTTTATTTTTATAGCAGCCATCTGGACGCCAACAGTGCTAATATACTGCAAATCCTCTTCTTTTCATCCATGCCATTAAGGAGAGAAAACACAACATAGGCACAGCACACATATCCTTTCCTTTGAGCAGTTCTTCTATGCAGGCATGGTAAGAAATGCCTACCGGCAGGTACCAGAAATGAAAAATCATACTCTATGAGAATTTCTATTTCAAGCTAGAGTGTCAGACAATCAAGTCTAATGTGTTTGGACAGTGCCAGAACCGGCAAGTCAGAGAGAATGGAGCTTTGCTGAGGCATAGAGTATGAGGGAGAAATAATTTTTCAGCTGTGGAGGGTCAGAAGGCAGCCCAAGTGCACAAAGTGCACAGGAGTACTGCCAGTTATATAGTTTAAAATGTTCTTTCATGGTTCCACTTTTTTTCTATTACCAAGAAAATAAGATATGGGGAGGGGTAGCGGCTACCAATTAGAGAGAGGAAAGAGAGGCTGGATATTTGCTTTAAAAGTGATGACTTTTTAGGCAAAGAAAATTTCATCATTTTGGTACATATTCGATTTCTGTAAACCAGTCTTAATCAATCAGTAAAGACACGCCATCCTTTCTAAGCTTCCTCTGCAATCAGGAATAAAATATTATAAATTCATTATTATCCCAATAAAATTTAAAAATTGGAAGTCACATACAAATCTGAATGACAGAAAAGCTATTTGATGTATTTTAACAGTGAGAGAATGCATTTACAAAGCAACATATTTTCCTATGTTGAGTTCCTTCAAAATTAAATTTATGGACCAGTCATACATTCCAATAGTGGAAGGTCACTGTGATGTCTAAGTGTATCATATGACTTCAGGAATTCAGACATGGCAATTCTTCCTCCTGATACATTAATTGTATAATTGGAAACGGTAAGTATTAATTATCAAAAATCAGTATATTTATCTTAATTTTTGATATATTTTGAATTATTTGCTGGCAATTGTAATTTCAAGTAGAAAAGCATAGAAATGTTTGTTAACGATTCTGGAACACAAAGCAAAGACAACTTCGTATAGTTACCAAAAGGGACAGCAGTTTGGCATATGTCAGCTTCCCGGCTCCAACTGGTCTAAGTGGAAAACACACACATACACACACACACACACACTGCATGGAAAGAAAGTAGTGGTCCTGGTCCTGCTATGAGCCAAACATCGAATTTTATGCAAATCAGCTCAGTTTCCTTGCCTTTCCTTGCCTGGCAGTTTACTATGCCCATATCTATTCTACCTACCTCAAACAATAAATGTGAAAAGAAGTCAGAAACTTGTATAGAAGTGGACTGAAAAACAAAAAAAGTTCTACTAGAGAACAGCTACAGAAGTTTCTATTATGATTATTCATTTGGTTTAATGACTCATAGGAATCGTGTTCACCGTGTCTTCATGGCAGAGCTGTAACATTTTTCCTGGTCCTGAGCCCACTTTCACTTGGATGCTCTGCAGTGTGGGTTTTTATGGCAGAGACGTTCTGACTCTAGGTGAAGTGAGATGTGAATTTGGATATTTTTTGCAGTTTTCCACAGAACAGAATTGACCTTTTCAAAACATCAGCCCAGTTCTTTAAAAAGTGGATGCTATTTCTTCTATTATGGGATTCAATCACTTTCCCAGGCAATGAAATAATTGTAGCATGGCATTTTATCAGGAGATGGAGCTAGCTCTCTTGATTTTTCTCAAACAAGTGACAAAAGGTTTTGTAAAAGGTCAGATCACTTTGTGAGACACTCAGTCAAAGAAATAAGAACAAATCTAGGTCACTTTGGGTCGATGAGAGGCCTGATAATTTTTGGAGCACAGATAAAAAGAAAAATAACCAATCCAACAAAATGGAGCAACATGGAATATGGTGAAAATAAGGATGATTTTTCCTGCATGTACCCTCTTTATCCCTGTGGGCAATGTCCCTTCTTTATGGCTCAGTTTTCCATTATGGGTGACCATTTGGACAGTGAGCGACATCTCTGTATCACATGTGCTAACAAGCTGAAGTGACAGAATATTCTAGAACCCTCGACAGGAGTTGTATGGTAGACTGAGGGAGATTGAGACATAATGATGATATCATCCAAATCCTCTTCCTCCCTTGTTGAGCTTCATGGTGTTCTTCCTGGGCTCCATTCCCCACTTAAAAAGTCACTATTAGAAAGATATGAGATGAGTGAAAATGGCTGTAAGTAGGCAGGACAGCCCAGATGGCAGGTAGGAGAGTGGGGGCTCTGACGAAAGAACTAAATGAATCTTTCATGTGTGGAGGGAGTGCTGTGTATAACTGGGAACTCCCTCAGGGACCTGAGACAGTAGAGCAAAGAAGAATACTAGCATTCTTCTGTTTAGGGCCTGCTTTGTCCATTAGAAGGAGAAAGAATAATTCATTCTAACAAGTATTTCAGGTTTTCAGAAAATACTCTTTTATAATTTGTTTAAATAATCAGTTTCATAGGTCTTTGAAAGTCATACAGAGCAAATAAAATAATTCTGCCTGCTGTTCTCTCAGCTTTCCATACGGGATTTTGCTATGAGTTGTTACCTGACAACAAAATCTTTAGGATTTTGCTAAACAGACACATTATTCCAGTACCAATGAAATTAATAACAGTTTGAAACACACTGTTACAATACCATTATTCTTATGACTTCCCTAATAGACTGATCACTTTAGATTAGGTGATTTTTTTATTGTTATCTGTATTGTTCTTTTTATCACCGACACCTAGCAATGTACCTGGTATGGCAATAGAAACTAAATAGATGTTTACTGATAAATGAATAAACCCTGAACTATGTGTGAGACAATATAACAGGTGCCCATATAGAGGACGTACACTTATATCTTTATATTCAGTGTCTTTATCTAGGAAATGAGAATGTTTGGACCTATTGTAGCTACCATACAGAGTTGGTCTAAAAACCAAACTCTAAATCTAAAAGGAAGTTCACTGAAAAATTAAAAGCATTCTAAAATAAAATATGTCACTGTCCAGCAATTACAAGACCATATTATGAATCATTGTGATGTCCCCCAAAACCTCATTGCACGTGTCAAAGTTGATTCCCATAGATGCTGGTCCTTTCCCAGACGGCACTATGTTAAAGGAGTCTTCATCTCAGTTCAGCTCTCATCTTTTTTCTGTTTTTTTTGAGTCAAAGTCTCGCTCTGTGGCCCAGGCTGGAGTGCAGTGGTGTGATCCCAGCTCACTGCAAGCTCCACCTCCCGGGTTCACGCCATTCTCCTGACTCAGCCTCCCGAGTAGCTGGGACTACAGGCGCCTGCCACCACGCCTGGCTAATGTTTTGTATTTTTAGTAGAGATAGGGTTTCACCTTGTTAGCCAGGATGGTCTTGATCTCCTAACCTCGTGATCCGCCCACCTCAGCCTCGCAAAGTGCTGGGATTACAGGCATGAGCCACCGCATCTGGCCCAGTTCTTATCTTTATCTAAGGCATTGTATTCTAAAGAACAAGTCTACAATCGAGCTACCTGTTCATGTAATCATCTGGGAGTGGAAGATGGTCCACAAAGATAAATTTACAAATCAAATAATGCTTATGAAATGTGTTACCACAGGAAGACTCTTAGGAAATGCAAAAATAAGATAGGCTAAGGAACATCAAAACAAGTAATCAGTTGAAATAAAGGGCATTGTATGAAAACATAAGAAAAAGGAGTAACATGCTATGAGGATTTAATAGAAAGGTAAGTAAATAACTCCATGGCAAGAAACTGGAATTAAACAATAGCATTTTCCCTCACAGGTCACACTCAAAACCCTGTTAACCTTTATCTCCTGTGCTGGTTGAGACAGGAAGAAAGGAAAAAGGGAACAGTTTGGAATGAATGAGAAACACAAAGAATGACTGGGCCAAAAAGGAAGAAGTTGGCAAAACCTAAGGATCAATGGCAGAGAAGGTCAACTGTGTAAACCCATGAGTAAATCCATATAGGGGCACTAGGGAGGAGAATTCCAGCTCTCATCTTAGACCTCCTGAAAGCAGCCATCAGTGTTATTTTAGTCTTGTTTTTGATGGCAAACCCTGACTGGTGCCCAAAGTCATGACCTTCAGGGGCACAGTAGTTCACTAGTATCCACTGGAGATGAGAATGATTTGCAGACCTGTAATTAGAATAAAATGTGTAGAGATTTTACACGGGTTGTCCCAAAAGTGACTTTTCTCCAGACACAACCTGGTAAGTGTTTTTCTGATGCCTACTTTTTCATTCTAATGATGCCTCAGGGAATCCATGAAGGAAAAGAAATTCAATCTGGCTATGAGTAAGAGTGCTGCTAGAAGAGCTTAACATTCTTTAGCACTTTTTTTTCCCTCAAAAAGGAAACAATGGACTTAAGTGTTTTTAAAAATGTGCTGACTTCTACCAGAGTTTTCAGATAAGCTGATAGGAAGGCTACAGCTCCTAGGCCTTGCCCACTGGTCTTAGAGAGGAAATTCTCCCCAAGCTGGGTCCCCTCCTCTAAGCAGGATTCAGTTCAAGGAGCTAGCCTTCCCTAGGTGTCCTCTGAGTGGATGCACTCAGATGAGAGGTGCTGGACTCACCATGCTCCCCTACTCCAGGACCTCCCCTGAAGGGCTGGCCTGGTGGGTCCAGCCGAGAGGAACTCTACACAGTTATTTCTGGCCAGGAATCATTGGCTCCAACCCAGCAAGAAAACATTTCCTGATTCTTTTTTATTTTTAAGCTAAGGTCAAAAGAACTTTAGAATCCAACAGAGAGCTTTCCAGTATCTTTCACTTGTTCTGTGTGCAGGACAACAGCTTGAAGGAAAGGAGGGTTCCCGTTCTCACTTTGACAGATGGCATGTCACACCTCAGAAAAAAGGGCTAAGCAGAACTATCCCAGGCACTGTGAAATTATATGAATAGGCCGGGCGCAGTGGCTCAAGCCTGTAATCCCAGCACTTTGGGAGGCCGAGACGGGCGGATCACGAGGTCAGGAGTTCGAGACCATCCTGGCTAACACGGTGAAACTCCGTCTCTACTAAAAACTACAAAAAACTAGCCTAGCCGGGCGATGTGGCGGCGCCTGTAGTCCCAGCTACTCGGGAGGCTGAGGCAGGAGAATGGCGTGAACCCGGGAGGCGGAGCTTGCAGTGAGCTGAGATCCGGCCACAGCACTCCAGCCTGGGTGACAGAGCGAGTCTCCGTCTCAAAAAAAAAAAAAGAAAAGAAATTATATGAATAATGAAAATGTTTTCTTTGAGTGGCCATACAATGATTTTTTTGTGAAAAAGTCAGAGACTAGTGGGGAAACGTACTCAAGAGTCTAGACTCTCACCTACCAGTTATTTAAAAGAGGAAGGCCAGGTGCGGTGGCTCACACCTGTAATCTCAGCACTTTGGGAGGCCAAGGCACGTGAATCACCTGAGGTCAGGAGTTTCAGACCAGCCTGGCATTTGGTGAAACCCCGTCTCTACTAAAAATAGAAAAATGAGCCAGGCATGGTGGTGTGCTCCTGTAATCCTAGCTACTCTGAAGCCTGAGACAGGAGAATTGCTTGAACCCAGGAGGTGGAGGTTGCAGTAAGCTGAGATTGCACCACTGGACTCCAGCCTTGGCGACAGAGTGAGACTCCGTCTCAAAAAAAAAAAAAAAAAAAAAAAAAAAAAAAAAAAAAAAAAAAAAA
>NW_016803102.1:449709-464154 GCF_001698545.2 Rhinopithecus bieti
AAAAAAAAAAAAAAGCAAGGAAATGAGAGTGCAGGAGTGGTGAAAGTAGTGGTAGGGTGGGAGCTGAAATTTGTCCTGGCTCAGAAACAAATTGGTCTTAGGGAAATGCAAGTCAGAATGACAATGAGACACCACTTCATACCCATTAGCATGGCTGTGATTGAAAAACTAACAACCAAACAAAGGAAAAAACAGAAAAATACTGTGCAGTTTGGAGAAATGTGAATCCTCTACATAGCTGGTGGAGTGTAAAATGGCGCAGCTGCTATGGAAAACAGTAAGGCTATCCCTCAAAACGCTAAATATAGAATTATCACATGACTTGGAAATGCCACTGCTGGGCATGTGCCTCAAAGAATTGAAAGCAGAGTCTTAGGCAGATATCTGTATACCCATGTTAATAGCAGCATTACTTAACAATACCCAAAACAATCCAAATACTCACTGAAAGATGCATGGATAAACAATATATGGTAAATAGGCATAATGAAATGCTATTCAGCCTTAAAAGAGGAGGAATTCTCATACATGCTACATGAAAGAACCTTGAAAACAACATGCTAAGTGATACAAGCCAAGCACAAAAGGAAATAGGTTGTATGAGTTCGTTTATGGGAAGTAATACGCCTAGTATAATCACATTTCTAGAGACAAAAGGTAGAATGGAGGTTGGAAAACTGAGTCATAACAGTTTTCCAAATGTACAGCCCTCTGGAGGGAAGGGGAAATGGGGAGTTATTGTTTAATGTGTACAGAGTTTCAGTTTGGGAAGAATAAAATTCTGAAGATGAATGGCGGTGATAGTTGGATTATAGTGCAGATGTACTTAATGCTACTGTACTGTATGCTTAAAATGGTAAATTTGATATTCTTTAATGTGGTATATTTTTACTATATATACACACACAGATTTGGTAGCTGCACCAAAAACAGAGTTTCTCCACTGCTGTTTATATACCAATGTCACCCTCGGGAATCTTCAGTTATGACATATGTATGTTCAGTATCCTCCACCAGGCAGCAAGCAGCACTCACACACGTTTGATAAGGAAGGCCGCATTCTCTTTGCCCTGCCAAGAATATTATTAAAAATTTAGAGCAAGACTGTAGAAGATCCACTCCCACTGTTTAAAGAACTTTCAATATAAATATATATCTAAGTATTTGAATAAATTACATTACTATCATGATTTTAAGTGTACATTGATATGCAATGTTTTCCCTACAGAAGACCTATGGGCTCAGTAGTACAGGAAATTGGGTCCCCTCTATAAAGACGAGGGCTCTATAGACTGAAAGCTCTTTGGTAATGCAACTAGGAAGAGAGCAATGAGACTAAAATTTAGTTTCCAACTAAATTACTGTATTCCACAGTATCTTATTTCATATGGGAAGGCTGAGTTAAACAGTTGCATAGGGTAAGCCAGAGATTTAAATCAAGCCACAGAATAACTTCCTAAAACTGCAGGCTGCATTACTTTGATGACAACCTTATAAATATCATCTATTTTATTCTTCATCATAATCTCAGTGCTTAGAAAGATACCTGGCACAAGGTGGATGTTCAGCAAATATTTGCTGGCAGAATTAAGGAACCTTAAGCTTTACGTTTTCTGAGAGAAGAACACGGTTGTTACATGGAAAATTAACGATAAGATAAGGTCTTCAGAACTGTAGGTTTGTTTCAATTTTGGAAAATAACATTCATATGAAAAAACTGTATAAATTATATATGTAAGTTGTAATCAATAAAGGTAATGGGAAAAATTTTAAAAAACACTTTAACCAGGTCAAAATAATGAGAACATGACAAACATCCCAGAACCTGCCTGTGTCCTCCTCCCCACCACCTCCTCCATATTCCCTGGAGCCAACCACTTTCCTGGTGTTACAGTAATTGTCTTCTTGTTTGACTTTATAGTTCCACTGCTTGTGTATATATCATTAAACACTGTATTTTGGTTTCCTTCATTTGGAATTCCATCTGAATGGAATTGTGCTATGTATATCACACTGTGTGTTGTTTCCTCTGATTGACTTATGTCTGTGACATTCACCTCTGTTGTGGGTATTAAGGAGAACTTTTCTTTCTTTTTTGTGTAGCAAAAAACTTTTCTTTCTTTCTTTTTGTGTAGTCACTGTGTGACTATCACTTAATATTTTATCTATCATAGCATTAGAGAGCTGTTAGATTTCTTCCCATGTTGGGCTCTTGTGAAAAATGCTGCTATGAACATTATTTCGTATTATTCATGATGTGCATACTTCAAGGGTCTTTCCAGGGTATATTCCCAAGAGTGCAGTTGTTAACTCATAATATATATCTTCAGATTACTAAATAACAAGTTTTCCAAGGCACTTGTATCTGCTTGAAGTTTCACCAGCAATGAATGAGAGTTACTTTACATCCTGGTCAATACTTTAGTTGTACGTAATTGTGTATTATAGGATTTGAATTTGTATTTTGATGATTATTAACAATTTTATTTTACATATATCATATTTGCATACACATATGTTTAATGTATTTGTGTGTACCATATATGTGTGTATGTATATATAAATATATAAATTTGTGCATGTGTAAGTGCATATAAATTGGGTCTTTTATAAAAAGTACATATTCAAGCTTTTGTCCAATTTTTTATGGAGTTAACTGTTTTCTTTTGTTTGTAGGAGTTACTTATAGATACTGAAAACTAATCCCTTATCAGTTTTACATAAAACAAATGTCTTTTCTGAATTAATATTTTGCATTTTTTACCTCTTAATGGTGACTTTTGATGAATAGAAGATTCTAATTTTAATGTCACAAATATATCAATCTTTCATATGATAACTTGTGCTTTCTATGCAGAACCAGGGAATGATCATACTCTCTTATATTACATAGCACATGAAAGCACTAATTATGATAGAAAAAACATTATATAGATTTGTGACATCAAAATTAGAATCTCTATTCAACGTGAAAGGAAAAACAGAGAAACTTTTAGTATCTAATATAATCCTAAAATTGCTTTATTTGTCTGGGGTGAGATACTGTATCTTTTTTTGTAAATGGGTATTCAGTTATCAGCACTAGTTATTCAAGAGTACAATTGCCCAATTTTGACTTCATATTATGTATTATATTATCTGTTTAAGACTCTCTACTCATTCACTTCAATACAATTAGAGTGTTCTGTATGTCAGGCACTGCTCACGAATAAATGATGCAGAACATGTGGAATGACTTTCTGCCCTCATGGAGTGCATGCCTTTGTAGAAAGAATCAGATAGCAAACTATGGACATAGTAAATAAATAAGTTTTTCAAATATATATGTATTTTGAGAAAGGGTCTCACTATGATGCCCAGGCTGGTTTCCAACTCCTGGGCTCAGATATCCTCTTGCCTCAGCCTCCCAAATACCTGGGACTAAAACAGGGACCACCATGCCTAGCCTCTCTTTAAATATTTAGGATTATAAGTACTATGCAAAAAGAGAAAAAGTCCTGGGGAGGAACAGAGGCGTTGAGTAGTTTTCAATTTAAATTGAATTGGTCAGAGTAAGTGCATTGAAAAGTGATCATCAGGCCGGGCACGGTGGCTCACGCCTGTAATCCCAGCACTTCAGGAGGCCGTGGCAGGCAGATCACGAAGTCAGTAGATCAAGACCATCCTGGCTAACACAGTGAAACCCTGTCTCTACTAAAAATACTAAAAAATTAGCCAGGCATGGTGGCGGGCCCCTATAGTCCCAGCTATTTGGGAGGCTGAGGCAGGAGAATGGCATAAACCCAGGAGGCGGAGCTTGCAGTGAACCAAGATCATGCCACTGCACTCCAGAATGGGTGACAAAGCGAGAGTCTGTCTCAAAAAAAAAAAAAAAGAAAAGTGATCATCAAAGAGTGAAGAAGATGAGGAACTTATTATAGCAGTATGGGCATCCAAAAGAAGAGCATTCCCAGAGTTGAGGCCTACAGGCAACTGTAGACCTGGCAGATCAATAAGACAGCAAAAGACCAGTGGCATTAGTAGGAGTGGAGGCCACAAAGTGATGGGACAGATTATGCGAGGTTCTAGCGACTTTAAGCCATTGCAGGGGTGAGCAATCAGATTTATGTTTCAAAGAATCCTTCTGGCAGCTGGTTGAAGAAAAGACTGGGTCTGGGGTAAGAAGGAAAGCAGTGAGATCAATTAGGAGGCGACTGCAGAAATACACGTCAGGTATGATCACAATTCTGACAAGATGGTTCAAATGCAGGTAGGAAAGAAGAGGTCAATGCTGTGTATTTTAAAAGTAGAGTCAATAGAATATATAACTAGATTGATATGGCAAGAAAGGGATGAGTAACAGTGAGCCTGGGTTGGTGTTTGGGAGAATGATTAGAAATCCAATGTTGTATATATGAAGTTTTATTTGCTCATTGGGCCTCCAACTGGAAATACTGAAAATATATAGAGATGGTTGAGTCTCTAGTGCCAGAGAAGGGTGTGGGTTTCACATACAAATTCCTCATCCTATTCAATTTCTCTTTCCTTGAAGCAAATCTACATTTTCTTAAATACCTAGCTGTTTAAGTACAGTAAGACATTACATGTGAAAAGGCATTCCTCCCATCTTATGTTGTCTTCTCAAGAGCATCTTAACTATTCATGGCCCTTTGCATGCCCATTAAAATCTTCAAATAAGCTGGTCAAGTTTCATTTAAAAGCAAAACAAAATGAGCACAACCTCCTGATACTTTCAATGTGGTTGCTTTTAATCTATACCTCATTTTGAGAAAATCAACAATTTAATAGTTTGGAGACTTCTGATTTTGAGTATGGTTTCTCTCTCAATATTTGTAGGTCTTATTTAATGTCTCTTAATGACATTTTATAATCTTTTCGGCAAAGAATTTTCCTGCTTTTGTAAAAGTTCTATAATCTCTGTCACTATGGTATTTGCTGATATGTAGAAATACAGTTGATTTTACTTAATAATTTATTTTCCAGTAAACTTGCTAAAATTAATAATTTGCACTTTCAGATTTAATTTTAAATAATTCTAATTTATAATTCTGCTTTGTTCATAATAATAATATTCCTCTAGAGATCCTCTTACATGCTTTTTTGCTCTTTTCCTTTATCATCCTGCTTCCTTTGTGCTTGAAGGAAGGGGAAGTTATTTGCAATGGTTAATATCTGCAATAAACTATTGAGCTGAAATAGTGGTATCAGGCATCTTTGTCTTGATTCAATCCCAAAAGAACATTGTCAACATTTTAGTGATAGGTATAGTGTTAGCTGTAAGGTTTTATAGATATGTTCTATTGGAAGAGGAAAGTTCAGTTCAATTATTTGTTTACTATGAGGTTTTGTTTTCACCATGGATGGATTTTGAATTTTACCCTATGTTTTCTGTATCTGTTGAGATAATTTTAGGATTTTTTCTTTCTACTTTTAATATGATAATTACATCATTTTAATATAAAATTTCTACGTTTTGGCCAGGCGTGGTGGCTCACCCTGTAATCCCAGCACTTTGGGAGACAGAGGCGGGTGGATCACAAGGTCAGGCGATCAAGACCATCCTGGCTAACATGGTGAAACCCCATCTACACTAAAAGTACAAAACATTAGCCAGGTGTGGTGGTGGGTGCCTGTAGTCCCAGCTACTCAGGAGGCTTAGGCAGGAGAATGGCATGAACCTGGGAGGCAGAGGTTGCAGTGAGCCAAGACTGCTCCACTGCACTCCAGCCTGGGTGACAGAGCAAGACTCCGTCTCAAAAAATAAATAAATAAATAAATAAATTCTACATTCCTAGGATAACTGATTTGGTCATGATATATTATTCCTTTATAATATATTGCTAGGTTAAGTTTGCTAACATTTAATTTAAGCTTCTTTACATATATTTTCATGAATGGCAAGGAATTGTAACTTTTTTCCCTTTTATCCTTGCTGCATTGTGGTTTCTAGGGTTATGCCATTCTCAGGAAATGAGCTGCAGAATGTTTTCTCTTTTCTTTTTCTCTTGGAGGCTGTGCTTCATTGGATTTATTTTGACTTTCATTGAATGTAAAAGCTCTAGTAAAATCATTTGGGCCAGGACTTTTCTGAAAACTCCTTCTGAGGGAAGTTTTCTGAATAGTAAGTCAAGCGTAATGGCTTCTGGACTTATCAAGCAATCTATTTTTTCTTGGGTCAGTTTTGTTAAATTGTGTTTGCTTTACTTTGAGGAATATTTCCATTTTATCCAAATTGAAATATTGGCATAAAACTTTTCTTGATATCATTTTATTATTCAGTGTCTTCATATTTCTAACATTAATTATTTTGCTTTTAATGGCTTTCTTTGAACAATACTATCAGAGATATTTCAATTTTATTAATTTTTTTCAAAACACTATCTCTTGCCTTTTTTTGACATTTTCTGTGTATTTTCAAGTTTGTTAATTTTTCTTCTTACCCTTAATATTTCCTTTCTTCTACTTTTACTGAGTTTAATTTGCTATTCTTTTTGTTATTTTTCAAACTTCTTGGATAAATGTTTTATTAATTTTTCATTATATTTTCGTATATACATAACTAAGCCCATAATTTTCCTTAAAGTTACTGTTTTGGCTGCACCTCGCAACCATAGACATGCATTTTCTTTTGTTCAGTTCAAAATACTGTCATTTTACTATTATTTCTTTTGGATCAATGAATTTTAGAACTATGTTTCTTTTTTTAAATTTTATTATTATTATTATTATTATTATTATTATTTTGAGACAGAGTTTCGCTCTGTCACCCAGGCTGGAGTGCAATGGTGCAATCTCGACTCACTGCAAGCTCCACCTCATGGGTTCACACCATTCTCTTGCCTCAGCCTCCCAAGTAGCTGGGACTGCATATGCCTGCCACCACGCCCAACTAATTTTTTGTATTTTCAGTAGAGATGGGGTTTCACCGTGTTAGCCTGGATGGTCTTGATCTCCTGACCTCATGATCTGCCACCTCAGCCTCCCAAAGTGCTGGGATTACAGGCATGAACCACTGCGCCTGGCCTTTTCAATTTTATTTTAATGATTTTTGGGAAGGCCAGTCTGAGAATCAATGATCAATCCAAGAATCAAATCAAGAACTCTATCCCATTTACAACAGCTGCAAAAATATAAAACACCTAGGAACATACTTAACAAAGGAGGTGAAAGTTCTTTACAAGGAAAACTACAAAACACTGCTGAAAGAAATCATAGATGACACAAACAAATGGAAACACATCCCATGCTCATGGATGGGTAGAATCAATATTGTGAAAATGACCATACTGCCAAAAGCAATCTACAAGTTCAGTGCAATTCCCATCAAAATACCATCATCATTCTTCACAGAACTAGAAAAAAAAATCCTAAAATTTATGTGGAACCAGAAAAGAGCCCACATAGCCAAAGCAATAGTAAGCAAAAAGAACAAGTCTGCAGGCATCCCATTACCTGACTTCAAACTCACAACGCTATAGTTACCAAAACAGCACAGTACTGGTATGAAAATAGGCATGTAGACCAATGGAATAGAATAGAAAACCCAAAGATATAGTCAAATACTTATAGCCAATTCATCTTTGACGGAACTACATTTCTTAATCTTCAATCATATGAGAGGGTTTCTAGTTTTCTTTTGTTTTTTGTAATTGATTTCAAACTTAATTAAATTGCATTCTTAGAATATGTTGTATGTTATTATATTTCAATTTGAAATTTGTAGAGAGTTGACTTATGCTCCAGGAAATGATCAGTTATTGTAATTTTTAAATGTATATTTGAAAAGAATGTGTATTCTACAGTTCCTGAGTGCAGAATTCTGTTATTCTCTTCTGTTATGTCTTTTAGGTGTTACTTACTAGTTGTGTTCTCTACATTTCCTCTACTGATCTCCTGTTTGTTCTCAAAACTACTGATAGAAATGTGCTGAAATTTTTAACTTTGGTTATTTTGCCTGTTTTTCCTTATACCAATATCAACTTTTGGTTTATATATTTTGAGACTATGTTTTGAGGTACATAAACTTTTAATTTTTTTTTTTTTTTGAGACGAAGTCTTGTTCTGTCGCCCAGGCTGGAGTGCAGTGGGGTGATCTCGGCTCACTGCAAGCTCCGCCTCCTGGGTTCACATCATTCTCCCGCCTCAGCCTCCCAAGCAGCTGGGACTACAGGCGCCCGCCACCACGCCCGGGTAATTTTTTGTATTTTTAGTAGAGACGTGGTTTCACCATGTTAGCCAGGATGGTCTCGATCTCCCGACCTCGTGATCTGCCCGCCTCGGCCTCCCAAAGTGCTGGATTACAGGTGTGAGCCACCGCACCTGGCCAACTTTTAAATATTTTTATAAGACACTCCTATCTCTAAAAAATGTCCCATGTTATGTCTAATTTTTTTTGCTTAAAGTCAATTTCATCTGTTGATAAAATTATAAGAACTTTAGTTTGATTATATATTTACAGGTGCTATTTATTTTCTTTTGGAAAATAATTTTTTTTTCTGTCAAACTATTCTGTTTCCTTATTATTTAAATAGGACAGAAAGTGGTATGATTCTTTTTTAAAAAATTGCGTTGAATAATATAGGATTGGATCTATTTATGTTTTGCAATTATTGATACATTTAGCTTAGTTTGGCACTTTTGTGCTTTTGTTTTCATACCTGTTCAATTTTAATTTTCTCTTCTTTATTTTTTTAATTGAGCTATTTTAATCATTTGACTTTTAAATTCATATCCATAAGTTTGTCTTTTAAAATACAAGTTATCAGAAAAATTCCAGTCTTTACACATGAATGTTTAATTGTAATACTCTTTACATCTTCTTGAACCAACAGTTGAATTTTGAGCACTGAAATCCTTTTATCTCTTCCCAACTTTATTTTACTTTCATTACTTATTTTTCTTCCCTTTTGCTTGCTTTTTAATCTCAAAACTCTTTATTGTTACTGATACAAATAATACTTATTTAGATTTACCTACATATTTACCAGTTTTTCTCTTCATTACTTACTGCATCTGAAACTTTTCATCTGGGATCCTTTTTCTTCTTCAAAGAGGACAGTAAGAAGCAAAAAATTAAAAGAAATTACTCAGTCATATTTAGAGAGCCTTTCTGGCTTTGGCCTACAGATAATAAAATTTGTTTCCAGTTGTTTTTTGTCTCTTACAATAGAGATAATATCACACATTAAAAGCTGAATGAGGCCAGTCACGGTGGCTCAAGCCTGTTAATCCCAGCACTTTGGGAGGCCGAGGCATGTGGATCACCTGAGGTTGGGATTTTGAGATCAGTCTGGCCAACATGGTGAAAACCCATCTCTACTAAAAATACAAAAAAACTTAGCTGGACGTGGTGGCATGTACGTGTAGTCCCAGGTACTCGAGAGGCTGATGCAGGGGAATTGCTTGAACCTGGGAGGTGGAGGTTGCAGTGAGCCAAGATCGCACCACTGCACTCCAACCTGGTCAACAGAGCGAGACTCCATCTCGCAAAACAAAAACAACAACAACAAAAAACTGAATGAATAGCCGCATATATGGTCTGCTTCCATTCAGCAATAACAACATGTTATTAAATGACTTGTTCTTGATTCTCTGACTAGACTAGATCTTATTAGAAGGGATTTATCTTAATCACCTCTTGACCAGTAATATTTAGAACTGTTCTTGATACAATCAACATTCAACAAATATTTGCTCAAACTAAATACAATCTTGATGGCCATCCCCAAAGAAAAAATATTCTAAAAATAAATAATTTTTAGCATATATAGTATGATGTTAAAACACTTGAAGGGTCTGGGCATGGTGGCTCATGCCTGTAATCAATCCTAGTACTTTGGGAGGCCGAGGCGGGCGGATTGCCATGGCTCAGGAGTTCAAGACCAGCCTGGGCAACATGGTGAAACCCCGTCTGTACTAAAATACAAAAACAATTAGCTGGGCATGGCGGTGTGCACCTGTAGTCCCAGCTACTTGGGAGGATGAGGCAGGAGAATTGCTTAAACCTGGGAGGCAGAGGTTGCAGTGATCCAGTGAACCCAGATCACGCCACTGCACTCCAGCCTGGGCAACAGAGTGAGACTCTGTCTCCAAAAAAAAAAAAAAAAGTCAAGGATGACATCTTTTACTGTTAATAAATATACATTTTTATTAACGTAATGTAGTTTTACACATATATTTTATAATGTTTCTTTTTTGTAATGATAAGATTTGATTTTAATAAGGGAAAGAAGTTTAACATGTCTCCTGCCCTGCCCGTGTGATTCAGATTAAATGTTATAATAAACAGTGTTAGTAATCAATGTTTTGGAAGCATTAGAACACATTTATCATCCCAATTTAATGGAAGGTGAACAGATATTTGACCACATGTACTATACAAAGAATTGTACCAGGAATTTGTGCCTTTTCTTATTTATTACACAATGTTTAAAACTATATATTCTGGTTTTAACGTCATATCCCAGTTTTAGGAATTCCTAGTTGTGTGACCTTGGTCAAATTACTCTGTGCTCTATAAAATGGCAAATAATAGTAACTATTACCTTTTTTTTTTTTTTGAGACAGAGTCTCGCACTGTCACCCAGACTGGAGTGCAGTGGCACTATCTCGGCTCACTGCAAGCTCTGCCTCCCGGCTTCATGCCATTCTCCTGCCTCAGCCTCCTGAGTAGCTGGGACTACAGGCGCCCGCCACCATGCCTGGCTAATTTTTTGTATTTTTAGTAGAGATGGGATTTCACCGTCAGGATCTCCTGACCTTGTGATCCGCCCGCCTAGGCCTGCCAAAGTGCTGGGATTACAGGCGTGAGTCACTGCGCCTGGCCAATAGTTACTATTTCCATTTCAAGATTTTCATTGAAAAAAAAAAGAGTTAATTTATATAACATCTTAAAATAACACCTGGAATATAGTACTACCTGAATAAGTATTAGCTATTTTAGTCATATTATTGTGTTATGTAACATATATTTAAGTTTATTAATATTTTATAACAAAAGACAAATAAATTATAAAATAGATTAGATATTGTATATCATTTTATTTTTCCAGCACTTTTCAGAGTGATTGCATATGTTTGTCATTCTGTTTCAACAACATACATGTGAAGAAAGCAGGACAAAGTGAGTATGATATTCTGATGATGAAACAGTGTTAGAGAAAATAAGTAACTTGAAAAAAACTACATCATGATTCTGGCACTGACCTGGACTCTGAGTTTTCTTGCTCCCAGGGGCATATATTTCACATTCCGCTTGGCCACTTCTTCCAGTAGAAAGAGAATGGACCTGCCCTGCAAGGGTGACTGCATCGCTCCTCAGCATGGGAATCTAGTTAAGTCATAGTAGTTATATGAATCGCTCCATTCTCATTTCTACTATGAGGATAACCCTACCTTAAACAGAGACACAACCTCGTTGTTAGGCTTTGAACCTGACTATATCTGTAAGAACTTCATACAGCAAATGGAAACCTCCGCATGACAGGATGGCTCAAGTGGCAGGACAGCTTGCACAGCAGCCTGGACCTGTTGCAGAGCCTTCTCCTGTTCTGGACCCCACTCAAAACTGGCAGCCTTTTGGGTCACTCGATAAATGGGTTGGAGTAACACATCCAAATGAAGAATTTGTTGCCTCCAAAATCCAAATAGCCTCACTAGGCATTGTGCCTCTTTCTTTGTTGTAGGAGGGGCCAAATGCAGCAACTTCTCCTTCACCTTAGAAGGAATATCTTTACAGGCCCCATACAAGTGGACCCCTAGAAATTTTACTGAGGTAGAAGGTCCTTGAATTTTAGTCAGATTTATTTCCCATCCTCTGGCATGCAAATGTCTCACCAATAAGTCCAGTGTATTTGCTACTTCTTGCTCACTGGATGAATCAGCATAATGTCATCAATGTAATGAACCAGTGTGATATCTTATGGAAGCAAAAAGTGATCAAGGTCTCTCTAAATAAGATTATGATACAAAGCTGGAGAGTTGATATACTCCTGAGGTAGGACAGTGAAGGTATATTGTGGCCTAGCCAGCTGAAGGCAAATTGATTCTTGTGGACTTTATGAACAGGAATGGAGAAAAAGGCATTTTGTGTCAATGGCTGCACACCAGGTACCAGGAGATGTGTTAATTTGCTCAAGCAATGAAACCACATCTGGTATAGCAGCTGAAATTGGAATTACCACTTGGTTAAGCTTACAATAATCCACTGTCATTCTCCAAGATCCATCTGTCTTCTGCATAGGCCAAATGGGAGAGTTGAATGGGGATGTGGTGAGAATCACCACCCCTGTATTTTTCAAGTCCTTGATGGTGGCACTAATCTCTGCAGTCCCTCCAGGGATGTGACACTGTTTTTGATTTACTATTTTTCTAGGTAGCTTCCATTTGGCCGTTCCCACCATAGTAGCCCTCACCCTACCAGTCAGGGAGCCAATGTGAGGGTTCTGCCAGCTGCTAAGTATGTCTATGTTAATTATGCATTCTAGCACCAGGCAAATGGTTACAGGATGTGTCCGGGGACCCACTGGATCTACTGTAAGTTGGACCTGAGCTAAAACTCCATTAATTACCTGACCTCCATAAGCCCCTACTTTAACTGGAGGACCACAATGACATTTTGGGTCCCCTGAAATTAATGTCAGCTCAGAGCCAATGTTCAGTAGTCCCCAAAATGTCTGATCTGATCAGACATTTGATCATTCCCTTTCCCCAGTGCACAGTTACCCTGGTAAAAGGCCAGTGGTCTCCTTTGGGAAGGATGGGAGAAAGATTCACTGTATAAATTGTTGATAGTGTAGTGGGGTCCTTCCTCAGGGGGAACTGGCCTCCCCTTTATTCAAGGAGTTCTAGGTCTATAAACTGGCTCAAGTCTGGAAATTGATTGAAGGGCCATGATTCTCTGTTTTTGTAATTCAAATTAGTCTTTTGTCCATTCAACCTATAAGTTTGCTACTTGTATAAATTAAGTAAGAAGGCAGTAAGCTTCCTATCAATTTCACTACTAGGAACACTGTGATTAATTAGCCAATGCCAGAGCTCTGTAAGAGTCAGACTCTCCTGATTGCTGCTTTGACACTACTGTCCTTTATGATAGCTATGCCCACCATGCCTTTGATGGTTGGGTGCTGCCACTTGGCCCCTGTCACCTCAGAATCCAATTATTCCCATTGTATTTAAATTATGTGGTTGAGTGACTGTGGTTCCTACTGTTAGATCTGACATACAGAGGAGAGCAATTACAGGGCTCTTCAAAGAGGCAGAGGTGCCCTCACAAATCTATTTCACAAGGCATTGGTCAAAGGTATATCTTCTGGACCCTCCCAGCTGGAGTGAGTAGGACTAAAGTGACTAATCCATTCCAGAATCCCAGTCTCTCTAAACCTTTGGATCCCTTCCTCTACATTAAACCAAGAGAGATTAGGCATTTCCAGCTTGCTCACAGTGGACCATCTTTTAATCCATATTTTAGCTAACCAAGCAAGTAAACTATCAGAATCTTTTTTAACTCCCCAAGCTACAACATTAAATGCAGAGTCCCTACTTAGTGGGACCAAATCAATAAATTCAGCCTGATCCAACTCTATGTTCCTTCCACCATTTTTCCACACCCTTAATATGCATTCCCATGCTTGGTCTCTAGATTTCTGTTTATATAAATTGGAAAACTCAAGCAGTCCTTTTCAAGTGTAGAGCATCTCCTCATGGGTCATACTCTCAACCTTACCTCTAGGGGCCCTGCCAGGACTTTAGTCTAATTATAGGTCTACAAGGAAACATGGGTGTTGAGAGTGGCTCCTGGAAGAATCAACATTATCTTGCCTGGCAAATGCCTCAGGGGAGGCCATCACTGTTGTGCCTCAGGCAGCACAGGGTTTATCTCCTCAGACAAAGGTGGAAAGGCTGATGGCAGCATGGGATGGGGAGGGGATGTTGCCACTACCGGGATGGGGAAGCTGTTTCTTCTGGCAAGAAAGGTTCATCAGAGTTTACAAACTCAGTGTCCCCAGCTTCTTCAGGTCCTCCCACACGTCCCCATTCCAAGGTGCAGGGTCCCATTCTTTTCCAATCAATGCCCTCACTTTAACAGTAGACACCTGGCGAGGCTATGCATGCACCTTTCATTGCAGGTCAGCCACTTGCATGGTAAGAGCTTGTGTCTGTTTTTTCACAATTTCAGTTCTTTCCCTCCAGGAAATAAGACTCTCACTCAGGGCAATCTTAGCAGATTTGAGGCTCAGTTTCTGCTTCTGAAGCCAGGAGACAGAATCCCAAAGTGCTGGGATTGTAGATGTGAGCCACCATGCCCAGCCTGTAGGTGATTATTTATTATAATTACATTGAGAGATTTCATCTACTAAGGAACATTTTGTTTTTCAATACATCCCTGATCTACATGATTTACCAAAAAAAAAAAAAAAAAAAAAAAAAAAAAAAAAAAAAAAAAAA
>NW_016803102.1:465083-478324 GCF_001698545.2 Rhinopithecus bieti
ATTTCCTTATGTTGATGAAGTTTAAAACAACAGAAATCAATATTAAAAATTTTTTGTTCACACTTAAAAAATACTTTACATGTAAGTATATAAATATATAACACATAAAATTAATGAGGTTTTATTAAATATATTCCATCATAAACTACTATAAATATAAGCACTTATTTATAGAATCATTAAGTGTTTTCCATGGCAAGTCAAAGGTGGTGCTTAGTTTGAAGCTATAATATTTATATATATTGATGCGAGGTACCATATAAAGATTAACATTTAAAAAATGCGTTTGAAAATAACCTATAACTAATTAAGTGTTTGATTATGCAGCCATGTTTGTTATGGATTGTTTCACCTGTTCATTTTACTGAGGATGTGAAATCAAATTTTATGGAGAAGGTTTAATTAAACTGATGATTCAGTGATCCAGACTTTTCAGTAAGGCAACAAAAATAACCAAGATGACTTTTCGAATATTCAACAATATTTGGCATCCACAGCATGAATTTCAACATCCTTTATACTTTGTTTCTCAGAAAATATAGCCTTTATTGTCCCAGAGTTCCCCTTATTATATCATGTAAGCAATTTTTTTAAAGAATAAAACATTAGCCATCAATCATATATTATAGAATAAAAATGAGAGATTAACCTTTCCTGAAGAAAAATAAAATTGATTATAACGCATAGAAAAACGATGATACTGAATTCATTTATTTGAGATATGGGTGGATATGTATATGTTTTGTTATATCTGTAAATATCTTATTAAAGATTCTATTTTTTGTTTCTGCATTCAAATCTTCCTTCTTGTTTTTAATAGAGCATTACCTCCTCTGAACTTCAGCAAAACATGCGACAAGGTTAGAAACTGCAGAGAAATATGACACAGGTATGATGAAAACTTCTTTGTATTAATTCATGAATTAATATGAGTCTCTGATGTTGCAGACACCTCTAGATATTTTCCTCCTTATTTCTTTTAATTGGTACCATTTGACATTACTGTTCTTTAGTATGTTAGTCCTTTATTTGACATCAGAATTTATCATAGCTTTGGACACGTTGGATACTGATACTTTCTTCTTTTATGGAAATAGATGATCATACACAGAGCTCTTGTAAATTATTTCTAAAAGCAGAAAGGAATAGTAAGATAAATATTGAAGGACAAGTGGATTCAAAGATTGAATTCATTTATTATTTCTAAAAACAAAGCATTAAATATTCATGTTGCATTTGTTCATGACAGTTAAACTTCTTGAGTGGAATGCAGAGATCTTTTATTTCAGCACTGTCTTAATGCAGGATTAGTTTATTTTGCTAATATATTATTGTTAGAATTAAACCAGGCTTCAGGCTTTCCAAGTTTGATTTGGGCTTCTACTTTTCATGTCTATGTGTGGTCCTTTGGTCTCAAGCTTTGGTAGATTAACGATGACCACAGATTCTTTCCCATCAGCGTTCCCATCAAGAGGCAGGGGCTATTTCTGATGCTGGCCTGTGACCAGTTTGACCAATTGTGTGTGACAGAAGTGCCACCATGACAGTTCCAGGTCTGGGCTGTAAGAAGACTGACCTTTTCCAACTTGGAGTTTCAGGGCCCTGAGTATCTTGTAAATGTTGACTACCCCATTGACTCCCTTGCGAGGCCCTGGGAATACATAAAGGGACTCAGCAAAATCCAGGCTTCCAGATGCCTCTGTCAAGGCACCAGCATGTGCCTGAAGCCCCGTGACCCTTCCACACCAGTCCAGCTACCGGCTGACTACCACTGAGTAGACCGAGGTGATGGCACCCAGAATGGAAGAATCACCCAGGGGAGACCTGCCTGAATTCCTGATACACATTAGGATGAAATGAGATGGTGTCATTTGTAACCTCTTGTTTTGAGGTAGTTAGGCAGAACAAAATGTCCAAGGCAATGGTTAGTGTCACAAAGATGGTCAATTATATTAATGGTATTAGTTAACTTTTGAACAACAATAAAGCTAAAATTTAAATTCTGAGTTTCTAGTTCTATATATAGTCAACCCTCTGTATCTGCAGGTTCCACTTCTGTGGATTCAACCAACTGTAGATCAGAAATATTTTTTTACATTGTGTCTGTTCTGAACATGGACAGATTTTTTTTCTTGTCATTATTTTCTAAACAATAAAATAGAACAACTGTGCATTTACATAGCATTTACACTGCATTAGGTATTATAAGTAACTAGAAATGATTTAAAGTGACAAGAGAATGTGCATAGGTTATATGCAAGTACAGTGCCATTTGATATCAGGGACTTGAGCATCTGAGAACGTTGGTGTCTTAGGAGGGTCCTGGAACCAGTCCTTCATGGACACCACATACTTTCAAAATGTTCTAATGACCTCCAAACCAATCCAATGAAAATTTAAAATAAACACATTGATGTAAAAAACTTATTCTAAATCAGTGACTTCTGTACTAACAGAAGTTATTGATAACTTCTGTTATTAAGCCAATAACAGATGTTATTGGCTTAATTTTCAACTTCAATCCATAGTGTAGGTCAAAGCAATGAGTATTTAATAACCTGTGCACTTATGAACTAAGGTATTTTAAACTGCGTTTTGAGTACAGGAACCTAAATTAAGAAGATAATATGTTACTTTTTGAATATAGTGGTTCACCTCATCAGACGAGATGTAGTGGCAGCTGGCGGAGAGTGTGTTTCATAGCCCTGGCCTCCGGGATCACTCCATTCCCTTTCATTACTTCATCTCTTTATTATCTTGGAGCCTTCTGCCTGGACCCCTCATTCCTCTCCATGGTAAACCCTTCTCATACAGCTTCATGACTTGCTTAAGGTCACTCACTCAGTGACATTTTCCTTTTGACCGTTCAATAACAAGATGCTTAATTCCTTCCTTCTTTGTAACTCCATACACCTAGGGGCAAGCACAATGAATCTCTGGATATGCATCTTCACATAGAGTCAGCCCACTGTAGACCTGGTGACCAGTGACTGTGCTTCATGCAGTTCAATGCAGAGGTTGCAGAGGTGTAGGCTTCTTCAAAATCTTGTGGTTTTATTGTCACAACACAGGACCTTTTAGGGTGCAGGGAAAGAAAAGGCTTCTCACTGACTCAACCTATGTGTAAGGGGGCAGGAAGGGGTGGTTCCTATGTGTGCAGGAGGGAGAGGGTAACCAGCCACATGGGGGCAATGCCCAAAACACCATTTTAATTCGTAAGTCATAAGACAAAGGCAGGAACCAGACAACTAGACAGCAATTCAGTTTCATTATAGACACTACTACCTTATTCATCTGCATAAAGCATGTGAGATAAAGCTATTTTGATAAATAAAATCATGTTCACAATGCAGAAAACAGTGTGCCTGGGGCATACAGACCTGGGTAAAATCTTCTATGTAACCAAGGACACACGTCCAGTGAGTGCCTGAGACAGGAGGCAATCTCTTTGTCTAAGTTCTCATGGCAATGATCTTTGAACCACATCATAGATGATAAAGAAACTGTAGAGGGAAGGAAAATTTGAAATTGAAGATATTTACCCATCTTCCAATGATTTCTAGTTTTTTCCTACTTTCTTTCTGACCTGAAATTTTTTCATTTAAAAGCACATCAAGTTTAGGCCTTTGAATTTGGAAACACACACGTATACCCCAAGCATGAACTTTGGATTTACAAGTGTTGGGAAGCATTAACTATGTGTTTAACAGGATTTTATTGTTGTTGTTGTTTTTTGCAAAGTAGAATGTGGGATTTGTTCTGGCTTGCCAAGTATTTCATATAAATAGTTTGCTTAATGAAAAGAGGCTTGAGAAAGATTCTTACTTTGAAAAGGAGATTATGATTAAAATTCTTCAAATTGTAGCCCACAGGGACAAATATTATTATGGACTAGGTGATTCAAAGAAATAATTTGTTTTAAAAATCAACTCGACTAATTAAATTTCCAAATTCATGCACAAAGACTTGGCTTAATTAGTAATTCCATGTACATATATGCAACAGAATGAACAGCTTCCTTAGCACCTAAACTGTAAGTCATTTTTGCCCAAAGCAAGTGAGGATGGTGAGCTACTCTACCGGATAATGGAGACTTGGTTGGGGGTGGGGTCTGAAGAGTCTGGCATTATTTTAAAAGGATATTTTATCTACTGAAGTAGTTGTCTACCGACTAATGCTATTTAAGCACATTCTTTTAAATCGGAAAAAAAAAAAAAAAAAAAAAAAAAACCCGGGGTTTTTTTTTGCTCAATTTCTTGAATTAAGATGATTAAAAGTGGAGATTAAATATAATCTTTATTCCAAAGTCACTCCTGTGTACTATGCCAGATACTTAAGCAGCACTTAAATTCTTTGAGTCCACTAAAATTACATTTGCCCTGCTATTATTTCAGCAAAAGAAGCTATTTTCGTTTGTGAATACATGATTTAGTTATAAATATTTCAGGTGTATGTTTTTCATTTTCTATTTGCTTACTGACTTTTTTCCCCTGAATTTTCTGTAGCCTTGGTGTATAGGATTGAACTATATTTCTTTTTTTTTTTTTTTTTTTTTTTTGAGATGGAGTGTTGCTCTGTCGCCCCCAGGCTGGAGTGCAGTGGCTCGATCTCAGCTCACTACAAGCTCCACCTCCCGGGTTCACGCCATTCTCCTGCCTCAGCCTCCCGAGTAGCTGGGACAACAGGCGCCCACCTCCACGCCTGTCTGATTTTTTGTATTTTTAGTGGAGATGGAGTTTCGCCGTGTTAGCCAGGATGGTCTCGATCTTCTGACTTCGTGATCCGCCTGCCTCAGCCTCCCAAAGTGCTGGGATTACAGGTGTGAGCCACCACGCCCAACCTGAACTCTGTTTCTTATAACCTAGTATGTGCAAGGGCACAGGCCGAAGAGTTTGATAGGGCTGAAGGCAGAACTTGCTAGGAAGGCTGACTCTTTTTCTCTATGGAAATTTCTTCAAATGCCCTGCATCAAGTGACACTCCATGGAACCAAGGGAATATCACACGGCAGTCATTTGCAGCTTATCTTCCAATTACCACCCTACCTTGGAGCTCTGAATATGTTCACTGGGCCATCAACATCCATGCCTGCCTCCTTTTATGTGCCTTATGGTATGGTAGAGGCTGGAAAACTAAAAGCCTATTTCCCAGACTCCTCTGTGGACAGGATCATGGATGCAAATTAGATGCATTCATGCTATATTGTCAATTCATCTCTGAACTGCAATCCCATATCCTGCTGAGGTTTCTGCAGGCAAGCAAGGTTCCAGGGACATGAGTATGGACAAGAGCTGTGGAAGCAGCCTTGTGGATCCACTTTCTGGTATTGAGCTGGTTGTAGAAGAGGCAATAGCAGTGGTAGTGCCTTCCAGGTTCTTAGATTGAAACTATAGCAGTGGTTTCTATATGAGAGAGAGCCATTATTAGACCTGACTCCTACCATTCTAGCCCTTGCAAAAATGTTGTATTCTTTGTATTAAATCTTCTTCTGCTTAAAATACATAAATCAATTTATTGCCCTGAATCTATCTGATATGCCTAGCATATGGAAACCCCTGGAAGGTTTTCCTGCTGATGCAGAGATTCCCAGGTGGCATGCAGGGTTTCTCATTACCACTTTATGCTTGATTTTTCCCAACTTTCCCACTCGGCCCTTAAGTTCACGTATTTATTTGTTTGATGTACATTTTATTTGTGGTGATGGCAGTGTTTTATTTTACTGGATTTAGAGGGAGGTAGAGTCTTAGATTCATTTTATTCCACCATCTTTCCCTTACATTGAAAAGAATGATTTAAAACTCATCAAAATAAATATATTTTAGGTTAATTTTCTTTTTTTTTTTTTGTTTTGTTTTATCAAATTGATTCTACTTTCTTTTTTTTTATTATTATACTTTAAGTTCTAGGGTACATGTGCATAACGTGCAGGTTTGTTACATATGTATACTTTGGCAAATTTCTTTGACAAATTCAGGTCTTCCCCGAAGGCCTTATAAATTCAAAGTGAAAAGAAAAAGTACAGTTAATTGTATTTGTAATCAATTTGTTTTGGGTCTGTTTTATGGTACAATATTATATTTTGTATATGCACTTTTGCACCAGAAAGTTTTAAAATACATATATCTTGGCCATTTTAAGCATTTGCTCTTTGGATCACTGACTATTTATAGTGTTTGTTACGCACCAAACAAAGATGAGTGAGACAAATTATCAGCTTTATTTCTCCAATGAATATTATTGCTTCAGAAACTATCACTATATGTTTCTAAAATGTCAACACACTAAATATAGTAACCCACCTTTCTTAGACCTTATTGAAATGGAAGAATGACAAAAATTGATATATATTGGTTCTGTTACTGATACTGTCTAATAATAGTCACAGAAATTTTCATAAGCAATTATCATTCAACTTTTACGTCTGGGGAAACAAAGATCAGAAACATAAAACGACTTCAAAATCATTTTCCTGGCCACTGAATAATGGAGCTGAATTAAAAATCCAAGGTGTTTTCACTTTCCCGTGCATTTCCTCAGGAGATACAGTTTACAAAAAGGTACATTTTAGAAAAAAAAATACATGTTATTTTATATCTGAATTGTCTTAATACATCTAAAAGTAATTTGTGCGTTCATTATTTCACTTAGTAAACATTGCCAGGAGATAGACTGGCAGAGTGGAAGTATTGTATCCATTTTATACATGTAGGCAATAGAAGTATCTAATCTAAGTTTTTACCTTTTACTAATTATATCAAGTTATTGTTTGTTTTAATGTTTCAAAAGTCACGTGATTGCTAGGTAAAACACTGACAAATTCTTTAAAGAAGGACAATAATTTTTACTTTTCTCAACTTTCTTGGGTAAATACATTTAGAAAAGTTAACAAAATTAATTAGAGAAACTGTTCTCTGACAACTTTTGTGTATAATATTTACATCGATTTTACTTAAATGGCAATATTTAATTTTCAAAATTTGATTGAAAAAATGTACACGAACATCAAGAAAGACTGTATGAGTAATGTTTTAATCAGTTTTTTAAAATATGGCTGAGAAATGAATATCAGGAAAAAGGATAAGAATGCATCCATAAAATTTTAAAATAAATGTTACTACACTATGACACTAATCTGTGAGTTAAGACTATTTTAGAAACATAATGCTGCTTAGTTCAAAAACAAACACACTTACTCTGGCCCCCTTCCCTTTGCTGTGACTTTACCAACCTCGGTACTTTTCCACACATCCTCACTAACTATGGACTGGAGGAAATAGCAAGCTGCATACCAGCTCCAGACGGCATTGCTCCCTGTGTAACCAAGCTGCATCCAGAGAAAGAAAAGAAGTGAATGCATAGATGGAAGGTGCGTCATACAGACATGGCATTCAAAATACATGTGATGCCCTTGAAAGAAGAAAATCAGAGTGATCAAACAGGGAGGTTCAAAGGGACCTTGGGAATCACTGACACTGTTCCTTCTGCCAGGCAAAATTATACAAAACCCACCTGGGATTGTTTCAAAGTAAGCTATTTGTCTTTGGTTGTTTTTCTGTTTTACACTAGTCAGAATTTGTTCATTTTTAATCTCAAAGTTATTTCATACTTCAGCTAGTTTTCAGAACTGTTGAAATTGCTTATTCGTTGAGTTGCATAATACACCTTGCCCACATTCAATCCTCTGCCTCATTTAAACTTACATATTTTGATAACCCCTTACGTGACCATGATGAATTATGATTACCTCCTGAAATGTCACAGGCGTGTGAAAGTATGACTCACTTTCAGCTTGTTATCCTTGATGCACTTCACATTAATTTAAATATAACTTTCTTCAAGATTACAGACAAGAGGGAAAATGGAAGAATAATTTCATGTATCTCATAAGAACTGTTCAGAACATTACTAATAAGAACTGTTCAGAACCTTAATTCTTTCAAAACTGGATGCCGAAAATTCAGCTGGGATAACAGAGAACTCCCTTCATGGATGATACAGGAGCAATTCAGATCCTACTGCTTTCACACACAAAAGTATCAAAATCTAATTCCTAAAAATGTAAAATGTTGCCAAATCTTCCAGCTATAACTTAACAAAGCTTTCAGGGATTTCCAGTGTGCACTTTCATCTTCTCACCAGTCATGTGTATATACACAATGACTTCCACAATTCCTTGTTTTCTTCTTCCAAAGATACATTTAAACAACATGTTGTTGCTAATTTTAGGATTTTGCAGTGGGTGCAAGTAACTATGAACAAGCACGATGCTTTGCAAATCATTAGCTATCAACATACAGTGGATTGGCAGCACAGAGACAGTTTCAAGTAATAAAACACTTCACAATCCTATCATTTCTAGAATTTGATGTAATTTACTAAACAAAGAATATAAAACTATTTCTATAAACAGAGCAAAATGAAGCCCCAATAGTGAGGGCGTATAGGAGGAAGAGCATGTTGGAATATGACTTTTGCATTTGTATGCATGACTGAAATAAGAGGTGGCAAGCTGCCTATTCTCAACTTTACCAACTACACACATTTTTCTGTGAGGCAGTCTTGCTATTTAGGATTGCCTTAAGGAATCTGAGGAGATCAACTGCAATTGTAAACAAAGAGGGCACTAAACCAAGCAGTGTCAACGTATTATCATTACGAAAGGATCCAATAAGATTGCTGATATTAAAAATTGACTTGCAATATCTTCATATTTTAAATGTGGTGTTGAAATAAATATTAAATAGGACAAAACCAATAGCCAAGGAGATTATGACAAAAGACTTTCTCAATCCACATGAACTGTTTGTTTTGATTAGATCCTTTACCCAGTATTATGTTTAAGGGATTTGGCTGTAACAAAGTAAGTGTTTATTTCAAAATCTGATGATGAATTTCTCCCATGGATGCATTGGTTTGTAAAGGTCAAAACTGAATGATCACACTATGGCAGAATTTCTCTAATATTATACTCATTGCTCTACAACAGCAGTCCCCAACCTTTTCAGCATCAGGGACTGATTTTGTGGAAAACAATTTCTCCATCCAGGTGTGTGTGGGGGAGGGGGGTCAGGATGGGTCAAGTACATTACATTTATCATGCACTTTATTTCTATTATTATTACATTGTAATATATAATTATATAACTCATCATAACCTAGGATCAGTGGAGCCCTGAGCTTGTTTTCCAGTAATTAGATGGTCCCATTTGGGGGTGATGGGAGACAGTGACAGATAATCAGACATTTGACTCTCATAAGGAGCATGCAACCTAGATCCCTTGCATGCACAGTTCACAATAAGATTGGTGCCCCTATGAGAATCTAATGCTGCTGCTGATCTGACAGGAGGCGGAGCTCAGTAAATAATGCGAGTGATAGGGAGCGGCTGTAAATAACAGATGCAGCATTGCTCCATGTCCTGCTGCTCACCTCCTGCTGTGTGGCCCAGACTGGTAACATGTCCCTGGCCTTTACAAACAGTAATATTCATAAGAACAAACATTTGGATGTTCACTGTATTCCTGGAACTTTTTATAGTGTTTTACATGAACTTACTTAATTCTCATCACAAGTCTACATAGAAGGTATGATTATTATTCCCATTTTACATATGAGGGTACTGATGCACAAAGAGATTAAGGAGGCTGCCCATGGCCACGTAGGAAGAAAGAAGCAGAGCCACCATACGTACCAGGTAGCCAGGTCCCAGAGCTCAATACATTCTAGTGTCTCCCTGGAGATCTCTACAAATTAATCAACCAATAGGTGACAAGTTTCTAATACTGACTGTAATAGTCACTTAGCCAAGACACCCAGTTGTCATAATTATCTGTCCTCTTTCAATATTTCTTTTCCATTTCTCATGCTTATTTCTGCTCTGCCATGCTAATCAATTTTTCATGTGGCTGTCTCTGTGCCAAGAACATCCTTTCTCAATAATATCCTGGGAAGTTTTCATGGTACATGATTTACTACATAATTAGAAAATGGTGTGCTTTGACACCTACTTGTAAATTGCCTCAATTTGGAAATGAAAACACAGCTTTTTTGGCTCAACTATAAGTACTTTATTTTCTAAACCAAATATATTATTTTATAGTAAGGAATATTATAGATCATAAAATATAAGTGTAGCTCTCTCTTTAAATACAAATATATTCATATTTTATTTTCCTATTTTAAAATATTTTCTTTATTTTGTATTCAGGTAAAAAACATGATCATGAATTAATTTATTAACACCGCTTTTGTTTGTTTGTTTGTTTTATTTTGTTTTTGGTTTTTTGGTTTGAGACAGGGTCTCCCTCTGTTACTCAAGCTGGAATGAAGTGGCACCATCTTGGCTCACTGCAAGCTCGCCTCCCAGGTTCACGCCATTCTCCTGCCTCAGCCTCTCTAGTAGTTGGGACACAGGCGCCCGCCACCACGCCTGGCTAATTTTTTGTATTTTTAGTAGAGACAGGGTTTCACTGTGTTAGCCAGGATGGTATTGATCTCCTGACCTCATGAACTGCCCATCTCGGCCTCCCAAAGTGCTGGGATTACAGGCCTGAGCCACCACACCCAGCCAACACTGTTATTTATGATGTTGCATGTGAATACAGCAACAATTGTTTTTCTGTGTAACAATGATGTACATTTGCTGAAACAAAAATTAAGACTCCCATCTTGACTAACAGCAAAAAAGAAAAAAACAAATTCATAAGCTAAAGATGAATTTAACCAGTGTAACCTGTTCATCAATTCTTAGTGTGTTCTATGTTGTCACATTTTGAGAAGTGGCAAGCTTCTCTCTGACATTGTGTCCATTTCTGAGAAATGTCCACTGAACTATAGCTGACATTCTATGTGAGAAGCATGTGCCAGAGATTGAAAAAGAAAGATCATGTGATGTCAACCCAAGTCACAAACTGGTACATGAACCTGTTGGCAAATCATAGTTTATCACTGCCTGTCCATGGGTCAGTTGAAATGGGAGTGCCAATTTTAGCAGAGGTGTTTTCTGTTTCTGTAACAAGTTGTGAATGTGAATAATTATTTTCATAAATAAATCTAATTGTCAGTATAATCTGAGTTTTCTTAGTGTTAAAAACATCTTACTGCCTGTATAAATTGAAGTATCTTATAGGATGACTTTTGCAGCAACTTGAGTAACAATTTATGGTAAATTGGTAAATTATACAAAATGATTATTTGTTGTCTTTTATTATTTGGTATCAATTTTAAAATTTCAAATATTTAATAAGGAAGGATAAAAAGACCAGAAACAGAATAATATGCCTATCTTATGGGCAATGAAAACACACTGTAGACTCTAGGAGTTTACAATGGAAGTTGAGGTATAAGACAGCTCTGTATAGGTCAATATTAATAATTTATCATTTGGGACCAAAATTAAACCATGTGGTCTGCAATCCACCTGATAAAGTTTCATGGAAAAGTTAAATCTTGATCCAGGCTTTAAAAATATAGAATTGGAGTAAAACGAAGGTGGTAAGTAAGGTGACATTGAAGAAATAGATTTTGGTATGAGAAGATAATTTAACTAAATAAGAAAGCATAATATTTCTGTGAGAGATGTAATCTTGGCATTTGAGAAGTCTTAAAGAAAATTAACAGCATCAGTTAACAGGCTGGTTTGGAAGAGGAAGATGAGAAAGTTGGCAGAGTAATCAGAAAGTTTTGTCCAGAATCTGAATGTGAGGAGAGCAGCTTATGTTGAGGTAAAGCATTGAATCCGAACGTGCTTCATAAGAATTATCAACAGAACACATACATTGATTGTATATGACAGTTCCAACAAGAATTAGTTATCAGAAAATTGTCGAGAGAGTTTACTGGACTTCATGGGGAATGGAGATGTTAATGAATATAGGGAGATGACAAGTTTGTTTTTTGTACACTTTTTTGAGGAAAGAGTTGTTTATTAAAGTAAGTACATCATGTTCATGGTCTTTGTAACTTTGTAGGAAACTAAAGATAAGTTCCTAGAAGCCAAGATGTAGGTTTTTTACTTCTTCTGTAACTCCAGCAATTACTGTGGATGTTTATCAAATATTTAGTGGTGCTATATGAGCTGGAAATATGGGAGAGAAATTAAAAGTTCAAGAATAAAAATGTAGATAAAGTGTTTATCATGATTATAAAAGGGATAGTTACATACATAAAACCTGATCTTCAAAATTAGAGTGTCTAGGGAGGAGAGAAAAGGATTGAGGCCGTAATTCTGGAGAAACAGGATGCAGAGAATGTAACTGAAGCTGTAGGAGAAGGAGAAGAAAGAGGAAATCAAAAAGTAGAGGCTTGTTGATGTCAAGAGACTATTTAAAAAGGAAGTATATAAAGGTCAAATGCAACACAAATATATTTGAGTCCAAGAGCGGTGGTTTACACCTGTAATCTCAACACTTTGGGAGGTTGAGGCAGGTGGATCATGAGGTCAGGAGTTCGAGACCAGCCTGACAAACATGGTGAAACCCCATCTCTACTAGAAATGCAAAAAAATTAGCGGGGCATGGTGGCATGCACTTGTAATCCAAGCTATTGGAGGGGCTGAGGCAGGGGAATTGCTTGAACCTGGGAGGTGGAGGTTGCAGTGAGCCGAGATTGCATCACTGCACTCCAGCCTGGGTGACAGAGCAAGACTGTGTCGCAAAAAATAAAACAAACAAACAAACAAACAAAAAACATATTTGACACTAAAGAATGTCAGAAAGCTATTAGTTTCAGCTAAAAGTGATTTTGCAATCTGCAATCTCTCACTAGCCCTTTATACTTTTGCATAACTTTGCATTTTAGACACTGTTTTATAAAGTTTTGAGAAGTTTGGCCACAGACAGATCAAGAGTGTTCTATGGGTGTAATAGCCTGGTATCAGACTGCATTGGTTCAATTGCACTGGTTCCTAGCTGGCCTTGCACTTAGAATTCTCCTCATCAGTCAGACGCTGTGGCTTACGCCTGCAATTCCAGGACTTTGGGAGGCTGAAGCAGGTGGATCACGAGGTCAGGATATCAAGACCATCCTGGCTAACACGGTGAAATCCCGTCTCTACTAAAAATACAAAAAAATTAGCTGGACTTGGTGGCGGACACCTGTAGTCCCAGCTACTAGGAAGGCTGAGGCAGGAGAATGGCATGAACCCAGGAGGCGGAGGTTGCAGTGAGCCAAGATCACGCCACTGCACTCCAGCCTGGGCAACAAAGAGAGACAACATCTCAAAAAAAAAAAAAAAAAAAAAAA
>NW_016803102.1:478716-490757 GCF_001698545.2 Rhinopithecus bieti
AAAAAAAAAAAAAAAAAGTAAAGAAAAAAAAAGAATTACGCTCACCAAGGCAAGTCAGTGCAGCCAATTCCAGGGCTTGTGTAAAACATGTGTCAGCTGTTCAGGTTTCTGCTAGTTTGATATCATAACCAGAATGGAGATCAAAATTAATGCTCAAACTAAGATTTCACCAAGAGACTTGTAGAATGAAAACCCTTTCCCGGTCGGGAATGGTGGCTTATGCCTGTAATCTCAGCACTTTGGGAGGCCAAGGCGGCTGGATCACGAGGTCAGGAGTTGGAGACCAGTCTGGCCAATATGGTAAAACCCCGTCTCTACTAAAAACACAAAAATTAGCCAGGAATAGTAGTGCGCGCCTGTAATCCCAGCTACTCAGGAGGCTGAGGCAGAAGAATTGCTTGAACCTCGGAGGCAGAGGTTACAGTGAGCTGAGATTGCACCACTGCACTCCAGCCTGGGTGACAGAGCAAGACTCTGTCTCAAAAAAAAAAAAAAAAAAAAGAAAACCCTTTCCTCTCACTCTTCGAAAACTAAAACAGACTTCTTGTGCTTAGGACTAAGCCCCTTCTCTCTTCTGCTTTTAGTTCCCTGTTGCTTAAAAATAACTTGATATTACAGTGTTCAAGCATTAAAAAAGTAAATTATAAAGAATTGTACAATGTTAAGGCACAACTAACGACAATAATTGTAGCAGTGGTAGTAGTAGCCACAGTTATAGTAGCAGCATTAGTTAGGAAGTATAGCATTAGTGTAGGGTGGTATATGGGAGGTACAGGTGATGTCATTATTACCAACTCACCCTTGTGATTTGGAACTTTTTTTGTGTCTGCTACAGCCATAGAACTTCCTAATATGGTGGTGACTACTTTTTTGTTTTACTAAGTTTTGTAGATTGTATTTACCTTTATAAAAATAGTGGCTGAATTTTGTTCTGCCTCTAGTGAGTAATGTTGACACACACACACATATACATGTGTGTGTGTGTGTGTGTGTGTGTGTATATATATATATATATATATATTATATATTCTTCCTAATGGTAGTAGAGGCTGGGATTTTGTAGTGAACGCAAGTATCAGAAAGTCTGTTTCTTTAAAAATATCTTTCTTGGCTGGGCACAGTCGCTCATGCCTGTAATCCCAGCACTTTGGGAGGCCGAGGTGGGTGGATCACGAGGTCAGGAGATCGAGACCATCCTGGCTAGCACAGTGAAACCCCGTCTCTACTAAAAGTACAAAAAATTAGCTAGGCATGGTGGCAGGTGCCTGTAGTCCCAGCTATTCAGGAGGCTGAAGCAGGAGAATGGCGTGAACCCAGGAGGTGGAACTTGCAGTGAGCTGGGATCACACCACTGCATTCCAGACTGGGTGACAGTACAAGACTCCATCTCAAAAATAAAATAAAATAAAATAAATTAAAATAAAATACAAAAACATATTTCTTGAAAGGCCATTATTTATTTGGATTAATAAACGCTTTTTTTGAAGATTGCAGAATCCCATAGGATTAACTTGCCTTTAATCAATGTGGCTCTCATCTTGAATTATAATCTGAACTTTAATCCTCATGTATTGGAGGAGGGACCTTGTGGGAGGTGACTGGATCATGGGGGCAATTCCCCCATGCTCTTCTTGTGGTAGTGAGTGAATACTCACAAGATCTGATGGTTTTATAAAAGGCCTTCCCCCTTCACTCTGCACTTCTCTCTCCTGCTGGCTTGTGAAGAAGGACATGTTTGCTTCCCCTTCTGCCATGATTGTAAGTTTCCTGGGGCCTCCCCAGCCCTGTGGAACTGTGAGCCAATTAAACCTCTTTTCTTTATAAATTACCCAGTCTCAGGTATATCTTTATAGCAGTGTGAAAATGAACTAATACAATCACACTTCAAAATTATATGAGATTGATAAATTCATTGAATCCAAATTTGGATTAGTTGGCAAAAGTAGAAGAAAGAAGAGGGGAAGGAGAAGGACAAAATGCAAAGACTAGGAGATAAGCACTAACAAAAGCCTGACAGAACTCTGATCGCTCCCTTTTAATCTTAGGAACCTCTAGAAGCATTTTTCAATGGGCTTAAATCCATGCTCTTTTTTGATATCCATAGCAATCTCAAATGCATAGGATTTTGTGAAATTTTCCTGTTGGGTGCAAAGGGAGGGAAGGGAAGAGCAGACATACTCCTCTGCAATCTAAATCTCACTGGCCCTTTAGACTTTGCATAACTTTGCATTTTAGACTCTGTTTTATAAAAACAATAGTTTGAAGATAATTTATAAATGTCTAAACTTGAGAAGACAGTTTTTCTAATTAAAAGAAACTAAAAAAATATTAAAGAGAAATACAATCTGGCATGATCAGGTGATAATGACAGGCAAGGGGAAACATCTGGAAAATGTATGGGGGGTAATCACAGGCCCCCTCTTTCTGGGGACTGAGCTTGACTCCTGCTACTGAGATTTACAGCCTTGAAGAAATACGAGTTCAACATCTGCTTATGTATTCCCAAATGGTGCATGCAGCTAAGAACAGTGCTTATGACACTGATTACCTTAGAAACTGCACAGTTGATTCCTGCAAATACTTTTTTTTTTTTTTGAGAAGGAGTTTCCCTCTTATTGCCCAGGCTGGAGTGCAATGGCGCTGCCAAGACCAGCTTAGTCGGGGAGACCCTAACACACCGGCGCTAGAGGAATTAAAGACATACACACAGAAATATAGAGGTATGGAGTGGTAAATCAGGGTCTCACAGCCTTCAGAGCTAAGACCCTTGAACAGAGATTTACCCACGTATTTACTGACAGCAAGGCAGTGATAAGCATTATTTCTATAGATTATAGATGAACTAAAAGTATTCCTTACTGGAAACAAAGGGATTGGCTGAAATAAAGGAATGGGTCTTGCTAGTTATCTGCAGCAGGAGCACGTCCTTAAGGCACAGATGCTTATGCTATTGTTTGTGGTTTAAGAACACCTTTAAGCAGTTTTCCACCCTGGGTGGGCCAGGTGTGCCTTGCTGTCATTCCAGTAAACCCACAACCTTCCAGCATGGGCGTCATGGCCATCACAAACATGTCACAGTGCTGCAGAGATTTTGTTTATGGCCAGTTTTGGGGCCAGTTTATGGCCAGATTTTGGGGGCCTATTCCCAACATGGCACAATCTCAGCTCACCACAACCTCTGCTTCCTGGGTTCAAATGATTCTCCTGCCTCAAGCTTCCTGAATAGCTGGGATTACAGGCATGTGCCACCATGCCCAGCTAATTTTGTTTTTGTATTTTTAGTAGAGACAGGATTTCTCCATGTTTGTCAGGCTGGTCTTGAACTCCCAATCTCAGGTGATCCCCCACCTCTGCCTCCCAAAGTGCTGGGATTACAGGCATGAGCCACCACACCCAGCCCATTCCTGCAAATACTTATATATTCTCCATGTCCAAATGGAACTGCTATTGGAGTAAGTCCTACATGGCAACCTCCAAGTCCATTTGAAAATTTCCATTATTCCTAGGCCCCAAGCACCAATTTGATTACACGTAGAAGCCCCATCTATTGAAAGATGAAATAAAATGAATAGCATTGTCAAAAATTTTCCTTTTATTAATGCTTTAGTGGTTATTTTAAAAAAACTTTAGATAGAAGGATAACAACTGAATTTATTCTTTAGGAATTTAGTAAGATACATTGATAAATATTGTATGGCAATGTAAATTTCATATGTTACATGAAATGGTACATTTTAGGATTTTACAATTTCCATGTTCTATCCACATTTTAAAAGTATGCTAAGAAAATATTCACTAGCAAACTGGGACATTTCCCTGTAATTTAATGCATGTAACTCTTTTAAAAGACTATCATTAGCCCTCTTTTTTTTTTTTCTTTTTTTTTTTTTAAGACAGAGTCTCCCTCTGTTGCCCAGGGTGGAGTGCAGTGACATGATCTCTGCTCACTGCAACCTCTGCCTCCCAGGTTCAAGCAATTCTCCTGCCTCAGCCTCCCAAGTAGCTGGGTTTACAGGCACATGGCACTACGCCTGGCTAATTTTTGTGCATTTGGTAGAGACAGGGTTTCACCATGTTGGCCAGGCTGTCTCAAACTCCAGACGTCAAGTGATCCACCCACCTCGGTCTCTGAAAGTCCTGGGATTAGAGGTGTGAGCCACCTCACTCAGCCAGTTCTTTTTCTTCGTGTAAAATAATCTATGATTTAAGACTATTGGCACTGTTCAACTTACTCATCTATCTGCTTTTTCATAAAGCATTCAGTGGCTAAATGTGATTGGTGTAAGTAAAAAAAAAAAAAAAAAAAAAAAAATCACTTAGGGCAGAGAGATAAAGCCATTACAGAGCAACTAACTGCCCATTGTTCCTTCTGGCTGTTAAAGTGTGATCAGTAACTGACTCATAGGTAAATTGTTTTGAGAGATTTCATTTTGCTTATCTGGCCTTGCCTGACATCAGAGGTGCTCACTGGTTGTTTTTAGATCTGGCAAGAGTTAGCTAGTCAAACCTCTGTACTGAATACTCATGCTGGAAATCTTAATTCTGTATTCCTATGACTTGGAAAGGAACCAACTGCTCTAGGATTTGTTATTGTAGGAAAAAAATTCCATTTAAAATGACTGAATACTCACTTTTATTCTTGACTAAGTCTTGGAAGATAGTGGTTAATCAGGATTCTTTTCCTTAAACATTTAGTTTTAGTTTGAATTTGGCCTCAATTCTGAATAACAAATGTGTAGCCTTGAACTGAGTTACTTAACTTCAAGTAACAATCATCTTGAAGCTATTTTATTTTTGTTTTACATAACCTATTGAAATCCTACATCTTTTCCTAATGGGATAGTATAATTTAATTAATTTAGCTAATTTAACTAATCCATGTTAACAAATTAATTTCATCATCTCAGTGACTTAATAAACAAGATATCTTATCCATTCACCTCCATCTGTGTTGCTTGTCCGAGCATTCTCCAGGGAAGCTCTCTTCTGAGTAGTAACTCAAGAATTGAGTCTGTTTCCATCTTCAGGCTTCACATTACCAACATAATCACTCTGGGAGAAGATGAAAGAAGGAAAGAAAACTCTTGCTTCAAGTTTGAAAGAGCATTCATCCTTTCATCTAATTGGCCAGAAATAATCACATGGTCCCAAAATAACTGGAAGGGAGAATGGGAAAGAAAGCCTTTCTATCTGACTAGGACAACGAAATGAGATTTAGACAATCAACAAAAATCCTCAACAACATCCAAGTTTGTGAAACCTAGCAACATGAAAAAGGATAATACATTATTCCAAGCAGGGCTTATCCAGGGAATAAAAGACTAGTTCCACATTAAAATTAATGTAATTCATCTTATCAACCTAATGAAGAAGGAAAAACATGTGAGCATCCACATAGCTATAGAAAAAAATATTTGACAGAGTTCAGCATCTATCCACGATAAAAACTCTTAACAATCTGGAAATAGAAGAATACTTCCTTAAGAAGAAACGAATCTACAAAAAAAAAAATTATAGCTAACATCATACTTAATGGTGGAAGACTGAATTCTTTCTTCCTAATATTAAGAAGATAAAGCTGTGCACTCTTACTACTCCCATTAACATCATATTGAAGGTCTTAGCCAGTGCAATAAAAAAAAACTAATAAAATGAGTCAGGCGTGGTGGCTCCCGCCTGTAATCCCAGCACTTTGGGAGGCCGAGGTGGATGGATCACGAGGTCAGGAGATTGACACCATACTGGCTAACATGGTGAAACGCTATCTCTACTAAAAACACAAAAAATTAGCCGGGCATGGTGGCAGGCGCCTGTAGTCCCGGCTACTTGAGAGGCTGTGGCAGGAGAATGGTGTGAACCCAGGAGGCAGAGCTTGCAGTGAACCAAGATCGCGCCACTGCACTTCGCCTGGGTGACACAGCGAGACTCTGTCTCAATAAACAAAACAAAACAAAACAAGCAAATAAACAAAAAAACTAATAAAATGAATGCAGAATAAATAAGTAAAATTAAAACTTAACTTTCAGATGACATAATTATGTAGAACATTCTAAAAAAATCTATAAACAAGCTATGCGTACTATTGTACAAACTTACTAGGTCACATGAAATAGGGTCAATATGCAAATCTAAATCACAGTTACATCTGCTAGCAATGAACAAGTGAAAATGGAAAATTTTAAATTACACACAAAAAAATTAGGTATAAATCTAACAAAATATGTTCAAAGTATATGCACTGAAAACCATAAAACACTAGTGAAAGAAATCAATAAAGATGAAAACAAATTTAAAAAGAGAGATATACCATGCTTATACTTGGAAGAATTCAAACTCAAATTTGCTGAAATAATAATTGTCTCTAAATTGATTTGTAGATTCAACACAATTCTAATTAAAATCTCAGCAGGATTTGTTGTAGAAATCAACAGGCTGTGTGTAAAATTTATGTAGAAAGGTAAATAGTCAAAAAAAATTATAGCAAATTTGGAGGATTTGTTCTACCTAATCTGAAGACTTATTACAAAAGTACACCAATCAATATGGCATGATATTAGTGAAAGAGTGGACATATAAATAAATGGAATATAATAGAGCAGGGATCAGCAAACCGTAACTCCTGGGGCCAAATTCAGCCTAGCAACACAGCTGCACTTATTCATTTATGTATTGTCTATAGCTGCTTTTGTGGTAAAGAGAATTAAGTAGCTACAACAAACATTATGTGGTCTACAAAGCCTAAAATATTTATTTTCTGGACCTTTTACAAAAGGAAAAAAAAAAATAGCTTGTTGCTCCTGGAATAGAATGTACAGAAAAACACACATCTATGGTCAATTGACTTGTGACAAAGCTAAAAGACTATTAAATGGAGAAATCTTTTTAACAAACAATGCTAGAACAATTGAAAATTTACATGCAAAACAAGCAAATACTTTGATGCATTGCATTTTTTAAGTTAAAAAAATTCAAAGTGAATTATAAATTTAAATGGAAAATCTAAAATTATAAAATAATTCAAAAAGATAAACTAAAAAATTACCAAATACCAGTTAGGATTTGGAGACATTGGAGACACACATTTCTGGTAAAAATGCAAAATGATACAGCAACTTCAGAAAATAATTGAGAAGCTCTCAGAAAGCTAAACATATAATTATCATATGACCCAGCAACCTTCCTCCTAGGTATCATTCCAACTAAAATAAAAACTTATGTTAACACAAATACCCGTATGCAAATCTTTAAAGTGGCTTTATTCAGAATCCACAAAAACTGGAAACCACTCAGTCACGCATCAGCTCGTGACTGGATAAGCTGTGATACATAAATACAATGGAATTCAGCAACAAAAGGAATAAACTACTAATACAAGCCACAATATAGATGAATCCAGGTAAATGAAGTGATTACTGTAAGTGAAGTATGTCAGATTCAAAAGACCACATATTATGTAATTCAGTTTTGAAATATGCAAAACCATAAGTATAGAGAAAAGATCAGTGGTTGCCAGGGAAGAGTTGACTTTAAAGCAACATGAGGGATTTTTTGTTGATGAACTATTGTTAATCTTCATTTTTTTGATGATCACATGACTGTATGCATTTGTCCAAAATCACAGAACTATGTCCTAAAGAGGAAGAATATTTATCTGTAGATTTTTACTTAATGAAAAAATAAAACTTTATTATCAGGTAATATAGGGCACAGATTACTTAGAGCAGCAGTCCGCAAACTTTTTGGCATCAGGGACTGGTTTTGTGGAAGACAATTTTTCCATCCGCGGTGGGGGATGGTTTTGGGATGATTTGAGTATATAACATTTATTTTGCATTTTATTTCTATTATTATTACATTGTAATAAATAATTAAACAATTTCACAACTCACCATAATGTAGAATAGGTGGGAGCCCTGAACTTGTTTTCCTGCAACTAGATGGTCCCATCTGGGGGTGATGGGAGACAGTGACAGATCATCAGGTATTAGATTCTCATAAGAAGCATGCAACCTAGATCCCTTGCATGTGTTGTTCACAATAAGGCTCACGTTCCTATGTTCTTATGAGAATCTAATGCTGCCATTGATCTGACAGGAGGCAGAGCTCAGGTGCTAATCTGAGCAATGGGGACCAACTGTAAATACAGATGAAGCTTTGATCCCTTGGCTGCCACTCACCTCCTGCTGTGCAGTCTGGTTCCTAACAGGCTTAGGGACCCCTGACTTAGAGTATTACTGGATAATGACTTGACCTTGGAGAAAGAAAACTTGGGTCAGACATCAGTTCTACTAGTTCTGAGTAATATGAACTTGGGCAATTTACTTACCTTACTGTGTCTTAATTTTGTTGCTTCTCAATAGGAATAGTAATTACACCTCTATCTTAGGGCAGGGGAAACCAATCAGGTAATGCCTGAAAACTACTTGAGGAAGCATCTAGCAAGTAGTACATATGGTACTAATGTGTAGGAATAGCAGGTTGCTAGCATATGTTCCGCACAGATTCTTATCCACTGTTTTTGTCTCTTGTCTTATTTCAACTGATCCATGTTTAGTTTAAATACCTACCATTTGTCAAGTACCAGAGGGAGTCAAATGCACAGCTCTTGCAGAGTTGATGATGTCACTGAAAAGATGAGTTATACACATGAAAGTATTTAATTAACCAAGTCTCATCTGGTCCGCAACATATGCTGCCATGATATTGCTCAGAGGCCCTGCATGCAGTCTTGGGAACAGACATGCAGGAGATCAAGGTCTGTTGAGGCATCTGTCCTCAAGGTTATTATAACCTAGATGTAGAGATAAATATGAACACAGATCTCAAATCACTAATGTATTTTAAAATGAAAGTGCAATAGGAGAAGTAACCTTTATCCCATTTCAGCAGCTGTAACTAAAAGAAAAAAAAAAATAAGTACAATGTATACCCAAATTATTTATTTAGGAGGATTTAGAGGGAGTAGACAGAGATAAGGAAAAAAAGGCATTTCTTTAAAAAAGAGTGTATGTATTTAAGTGTCAAAAGGAAATTATGGTCAAAGACAACTTGAAATGTTGGAGAAATTCTTCTAGAACAGTTAAATCTTGAATTAAGAGAAATGGAAATTTTATGGATAGTTTAGGAAAAAATGAGGACAAAATTGTAAACAATTTACAGTAGAAGGGAGTTTATTAATCCAAAATAACACTAGGAAATACAGTATTGCTATGTCTATGGTATCATGTAGGTGAAGCTATTTTACCCACATTCTTTTTTTTTTTTTTTTTAATTTTATTGTTTAGAAAAGAGAAGGACTCGAAAGAAATTTAAAACGTTCTGTCCTCCCTCCTTCTTCTAGGAGTCTGGAAGCATCTGTTTTAAAACAGTGCCAGAGTCCATGTGTTGATTAGCACCGAGTCTTGTTCAGTAGATTCTCACATACTTTCCTGCAAGCAATTCATTATTTCTTCCCACTCACTTAAGCAGCTTCCTCTGGCTCACCCAGCAGAGGCCAGACGTGAGTGGCTTTCACACTGTCTGATATTCGAGTCACCTCCCACACTGTCTCAGAGCAGCCTCGTCGAGTGGGCAGAACACCGACTGGAATCCAAATCATTCCAAACAATGTCCTTAGCCCACAGTTTGGAGAATTCTAATACCAAACACACTGGGCTGTGTGTGTGTGTTGGGGTGTGGGAACACAGCGCTGTGGCAGATTCTATGTGGATATTTGACGAGACATCATGCATGGACATGTATGTGAGAACAACTGTCAAATGTCTATTGAGAGAAAAAACAGTATTAGACTTGTACAGTAGCTAAAGAAATGTGTCTGTGATTCGAAAAACATTCGTTCTCTCAGAGGAACAGTTTGTCTTTATTGTTCTTATGATGATTTCAGTTTTTGGTTTCACTCCCCACCCTCACTTAGCACCAGCAAAGAAGGTATAGAAACTTAGGTAAATGATTTCACCTCACTTGGCCTCTTGAATATAACCGAAGAATGGGTTGGACTGTGGTTGTGCTTCTTCCTAGCTACAGATCTCCAAGTTCAAATACTTGAGGGCTGGGAGTTCGCCCAGAGAGCAGGTGAAAGAGCCCAACTCATGGTAGCTGCTCCTCACATGTTCAGTTCTTTTTCCCAAGGTAGCCCCTCAAACTCCTGTCCAGCCTTATAAGTGCATGATCCCGCAAAGGAATAATTAGAGGCAGGAGGTAAACATTGACAAGAAACATAAATAACTCCAGAAAACAAAGAACTGTAATATGAAAGGGTCACTACACCACCCGCTCAATACCAAGTTGGTTTAGAAAGACAAACAATGAAAAAATACAGAAGTTCATTGTACTAAAGATAGGAAAACAACAACAACAACAAGAAATAAACCATGAACTAGAAAATCAGCCTCAGGAGTCCCCAATGACTGGAATGAACAGGCCTGTTTGCATCTCCTTTCACACCCCTGTTATCTGAACCCTGGGAGTGTCACTGTGCCCTTGACCAAAACAATCCCCCATGCTGGGAAGCCTAAAGCCAGGTATTCATGATTGCACAAAAGTACCAGATGTTGCAATCTTGGCTTATTGTTTATGCACATAATTAGATATACATATTTCTATTTTGAACATTGCTGATGTGTTTTCAGCCAAATGGCCCAACAAGCACGTTGTGTATATAGAGAAGTAAAAAGTCAAATTTTCCACAGATTCTAGCAATACTACGCATTAACTTCCTCTGAGGTGCAGTTTATGCACATGAAAACACCACAGCCCTAACTGCTGCTGGGTTTACCTAAACTAAGTTAAGACCTCAGAACAAAGTTATTTACTTAGCACAGAGCCAAATGACCATCCTGAAGTTTTTAGGGAGATAACCTTTAACCTAACTCCTGGGGGCAAAACAAAGCACTGAAATAAGATTTGTGTCTTTTGTGAAAACAAAAGTAACTCTTGCTCTAAAAGATCCACCCTCTTCTTTTAAGGAACAACCAAAACCCCCAAAACACAAAACCTCAAGTTTTCTCTGAAAACACAATTAAAAGCATGAATTTCCGATTCAACTGCAAAACAAAAAAAAAATTATTGGTTCTGCCATGCTGTTAATGTATCCTAAATACTGATTGCTATCAGCTGACAGAGTTATAAACAGAGAATATGGTCAGAAGACAAAGCACATAAAGAAAATTGCCCATGAAATAGGGGTTTTACATTCTCAAAGGCTCCTATTTTCCCCAAATGATTAAAGGGGGAGATTGTGGGAAGATGAATGGTATTGAAGTACACCTCCATATAAGAAAATGTTTTGAAAAATCGAGTTGGTAGCTCATCTCCAAACCTCCAGACTATCACTGTGTGTGTTTGTGCCATGTGTACCTTTATGGCTTTTTTTTTTTTTTTTTTTTTTTTGAGATGGAGTCTCACTCTGTCGCCCAGGCTAGAGTGAAGTGGCCCAATCTCCGCTCACTGCAAGCTCTGCCTCCTGGGTTCACGCTGTTCTCCTGCCTCAGCCTCCCGAGTATCTGGCACTACTGGCGCCCGGCAGATTTTTTGCATTTTTAGTAGATATAAGGCCTCACCATGTTAGCCAGGATGGTCTCGATCTCTTGACCTTGTGATCCGCCCGCCTCAGTCTTCCAAAGTGCTGGGATTACAGGTGTGAGCCACCGCACCCGGCCAACTTTTATGGCTTTTAGGTTCAAAGAAACAATGACTTTGCACCAAGAAAAAAATATATTTGTACCAAGAAAAAATATGTATTTATATATATATATAACTACATATTTTACGATTTGGAATAAATATATCTAACATATTGGTGCAAAAAAAAAACATGGTTTTATTTCTATAGGGAGGAGAGAAATCTGAAAAAGAGAACATTTATTTGTGTGAATGCAATAAATTCTAGAGCAAACTTAAACAGTAAAATAATATAACATTGAATCGTTTTAAAAGGTTATTAGAAGAGTGCCAATGAAGGAATGCACTATTAATAAATTTGTTTATTTGGATGTGAGCTATGTTAATTGAAAATCAAATACTACTGCTTTTCTGAAAAAAAA
>NW_016803102.1:491128-496344 GCF_001698545.2 Rhinopithecus bieti
GTGGCACGATCTCGGCTCACTGCAACCTCCGCCTCCTGGGTTCAAGTGATTCTCCTGTCTCAGCCTCCCAAATAGCTGGGATCACAGGTGCATGCCACCACACTTGGCTAATTTTTGTATTCTTAGTAGAGATCCTGTTCAGCCATGTTACTGGTCTCCTGACCTCAGGTAATCCGCCCCCCTCAGCCTCCCAAAGTGGTGGGATTAAAGGTGTGAGCCACCACGTCCGGCCGGAAATTTTTATAGTCAGCATAAAAGTGTGTGTGTGTATGTATATAGATACATAGTGTGTGTATACACACTCTCTCTCTCTCTCTCTCTCTCTCTATATATATATATATTTGGTTCTCTATTTTCTTAGAAAAGAAATCCTGACCAGGTGTGGTGGCTCACACCTGTAATCCCACCACTTTGGGGCGCCGAGGCGGGCGGATCACTATGTCAGAAGTTCTAAACACCATCTCTACCCAAAATACAAAAATTAGCTGGGCATGGTGGCGCGTGCCTGTAATCCCAGCTACTTGGGAGGCTGAGGCAGGAGAATGTGCTTGAACCAGGACCCGGGAGGGGGAGGTTGCAGTGAGTTGAGATCACGCCATTGCACTCCAGGCAGGGCTACAGAGGGAGACTCCGTCTCAAAAAAAAAAAAAAAAAAGAAAGAAAAGAAATCTAAGGAGAACAGGAGGAAAAACAAACCTAATATTTTAAAGTCACGTTCTTCTCAGAGTCTCTCATGGAAGGAAACCATGACTCCATCAGCCAAGAGAGAGGCCAGAGAAGGGAGGAGCTGCTTGGGAGAGAGGACCGGCCAGAACCCGAGTCTCCTGCACCATCATTAGGGTGAGGAATTCTGGGTTGTCATAGTGAATATGGGAGCTGCATGAAGAAGAGCAGGCATTCGTTTTGTTTTGCTTTAACATGTGCCATGCGGCCTCCTGGAACCATCCCCTCTAACATGGAGGGGAAGCAGGAACAGGCTGTGGATGTGGGCACACAGCCAGGAAAGAGGCAGCATCGCCTCTGCCCGCCTGGGCGGGACACTTGCCAGGTGATACCTTTCAGCCCCTGAGGATGTGAACACAAATGACAAACTCCTTTCCATGCACTGTGGTTCTAATCCAAAACGGCTACGGTTCTTCAGTTGTTAGAGGACATGTGCTGCTTTGCACGCATTGGTTTTTACTCCTTTGACTTCTTCCTTTCTGCTTTTAAAAAAGTGGTACCCAGTATTTTCTCACCAGTATTCTATTGCCCTGTTGCAGCCAAATTTTATGGTTGCGGAAAGCATTAGTAAACCAGGCCAAGAAACACTCTGAATTTGATTTAATATGAAATTGTACTTTGCATTTCCAACTATTTCCATCATTATAGTAATTGACTTATTTCTGCTTTTATGCTGACTATAAAAAATTTTTATCTTTAGAAAAGCAGTAGTATTTGATAACTGAACATAGCTCAGATCCCAATAAACAAAATCATTAATAGTGCATTCCTGCATTTGCAAACTTTTACTAACTTTTTTAGAAGATTCAATGTTTTGTTATTTTACCCTTTAAATTTGCTTTAGTATTTAATGCATTCACACAAATAGATTGACTCAATTTTAGATTTCTCTCATCCCTATAGAAATAAAACCATGTTTTATCTCCATCAATATATTACATTATATTTAGTACATATAGTATAACAATGTATAATATATAAAATTTGTAACATGAATTATATAAATATCACAAACAAAAAAATGCAGTTAAATATTTTTACTTAGGATGACCTATTCAAAATTAAGCAAATTGCCAGATATTTGTTTTATCTTCACTCTATATTAAAATGAAATATATGGATCTGTCACTCTCTCTATATGTATATAAACCCCCTTGGTTACAAAATAAATTTTTTTACAAACTGTGCTCACCACATGACAAAACACTTATCTGGATTTTAGATGGTAACTGTGATCTCAATGAAAATTATGCACTGATAATTGAAATACTGTTATCAAAAAGTACCATAGTTTGTGAAGTTAATGTTTATTTTTCTGTGGCTACATATTATTCTCTTTCTGATATTGCCTAATTCCATCCCAGTTTGTCTATGCTCTGTGTGTCAAAGACATATTCTTAAACAGAAATGAAACTTCAGGTGCACAGAGTGGGTAATTATTCTACCTCTCTGAGAAAAAAGAGGTGAAATCAGGTTATCTATGAAACTCCTGTGGGGCCAGAAATGTGAATACAAAGGCAGAGCCCTACAGCGAGTGACACCCGGCATCCCACAGTCCACCTCAAAAACAGCTAAAGGAGTCGTTGCTCCATGACCTATTTTGCCCAACGACAGTTGGATGCCAATGTGACAGTCTATTTTAGGGATAAAATTATTGCTACATCAGAGTATCCTTCATGACCCCTTAAATCTGGGAATGGGAGTTGCTCAATTTTCCAGCAGTCATTAGAAAGAAACTTGCTGGCTGTGTCTACATATGTAATGATACAAATGCAAAAGAGAAGTCCCCACTTCATTTTTATGGCAGAGAGTCCGAGAACTTCTGTTCACTCTATATGTTCGGACCAGTAGGCTATGTGAAAGGAAAATATCTTGTCCCCAAAATCACTAAGGAAAACTCAAGCCTGGAACCGCTTATGGCAAACCTACCTCCCATTTCTATTCAAAGTCATCTGTCTGCTCACTGAGATAGATGCATATCTGACTGCCTCCTTTGGAAAGGCTAATCAGAAACTCAAAAGAATGTAAACATTTGTGTCTCATCTATCTGTGACCTGGAAGCTGCCTCCCAGCTTCATTTGGAGTCTTACTGCCTTTGCTTCAAGAAGTCCCGCCTTTACAGACCGAACAAATGTACTTCTTACATATATTGATTGATGTCTCAAGTCTCTCTAAGTGTATAATACTAAGCTGTGCCCTAACTACCTTGGGCACATGTCTTCCTCAGGACTTCCTGAGGCTGTCACGGTGTGTCCTCAACCTTGGCAGAATAAACTTTCTAAACTAACTGAGACTTGTCTCAAATTTTCGGGGTTCACAGCTACTACTCATTTATTTGGCCAAAGCTTATTACTGATGACCATTTTGATAAGAATTATTTAACTGAAGTCTGAATTAAATGAATTCAATAACATGATACCAAAGACTTTAAAAATACACATATTAATAGGGCCAGGCACAGGGGCTCACGCCTGTAATCCCAGCACTTTGGGAGGCCGAGGTGGGTGGATCACGAAGTCAGGAGTTCAAGACCAGCCTGGCCAAGATTGTGAAACCCCGTCTCTACTAAAATACAAAAAAAAAAAAAAAAAAAATAGCCAGGTGTGGTGGCAGTCACCTGTAATCCCAGCTGCTCGGGATACTGAGGCAGAGAATTGCTTGAACCTGGGAGGCGGAAGTTGCAGTGAGCCAAGATCATGCCATTGCACTCCAGCCTGGAGACAGAGTGAGACTCGGTCTCAAAGTATATATATATAAAAGTAGAACTCGAACTATGATTTATAATTGGAGAAGGTAACACACAGAACAACCTAATATTAGATCTTTGTAAAGATGGACAGGGCTGTGTTGGGAGAAAACCAAATAGTTGCCATTAGGGCCATAGGAACATCTGGCATTGATACCTCAGAGTTGAGTTAATGACCAATAGGTGGATATATATCCTGTAAGATCCTTGTAATCTTAAAGTTTCAATGAAAACCTATACTAGCATTTCACAAACTGTTCCTGTGTCCCATGATCAAACAAGTATAAAAACAGTGCATATACTTTTCCTTATTGGAGAAGTGAAAATGTGTATTTGAAAACTTAAGGTTCTAGAATGTTCTGCAGTTAAGAAATCTGTCCAATTTGTCTAACTGAGTATTTTTTAACTTTTTACTTTACACCAAACAGGTTATTACCATGCCAGTGAGCACATATATTCTGAAATACCCTGTAAGGCAATGTAAAGCTCGAAGATGTTCCTTCTTACACCTAACTTGCAAGTTTTTGTGACACTGATCTTTCTTAAATAAGCTTAATTTGTTACTGCTGTTGAACAAATCAAAATTCATTAGACTGTTGTTCAAGGCCAACACATTATTTTCTTTCTTTAAAATTTTTTTTTTTTTTAATTATACTTAAAGTTCTGGGATACATGTGCAGAACGTGCAGGTTTGTTACATAGGTATGCATGTGCCATGGTGGTTTGCTACACCCATCAACCCGTCATCTACATTAGATATTTCTCCTAATGCTATCCCTCCCATAGCCCCCTATCCCCCAACAGGCCCCAGTGTGTGATGTTCCCCTCCCTATGTCCATGTGACACGACATTATTTTCTTTTATTTTCTTTTTGAGACGGAGTCTTGTTCCAGCACCAGGATGGAGTGCAGTGGCATGATCTCAGCTCACTGCAAACTCTGCTTCCTGGGTTCAACCAATTCTCCTGCCTCAGCCTCCCAAGTTGTTGGGATTATAGGCGTGTACCACCCCACCCAGCTAATTTTTGTATTTGTAGTAAAGACGGGCTTTCACCATGTTGATCAGGCTGGTCTCGATGTTGTGACCTCGTGATCTGCCTGCCTTGGCCTCCCAAAGTGCTGGGATTACAGGTGTGAGCCACCACGCTGGCCTTTTTTTTGTTTTGTTTTTTTTTTTCTGAGACGAAGTTTTGCTCTTGTTGTCCAGGCTGGAGCACCATAGTTCAATCTTGGCTCACTGCAACCTCTGCCTCTGGGGTTCAAGCGATGCTCCTGCCTCAGCCTCCTGAGTAGCTGGGATTACAGGTGCCCGCCACCACACCTAGCTAATTTTTGTATACTTAGTAGAGACAGGGTTTCACCTTGTTGACCAGTCTGGTCTTGAACTTCTGACCTCAGGTGATGCACCACCTCGGCCTTCCAAAGTGCCAGGATTACAGGCTTGAGCCACCGCGCCCGGCCCGATATTATTCATTATTTCCTTTCTTTCTTTCTTTCTTTCTTTCTTTCTTTCTTTCTTTCTTTCTTTCTTTCTTCCTTTCTTTCATAAATGCACTGACTTTCTTTCTTTCTCTTTCTTTCTTTCTCTTTCTTCCTTCCTTTCTCTCTCTTTCTTTCTTTCTTTCTTTCTTTCTTTCTTTCTTTCTTTCTTTCTCTTTCTTTCTTTCCTTCCTTCTTTCTTCCTTTCTTTTCTTTCTTTTTCTTTCTTTTCTTTTCTTTCTTTTCTCTTCTTTCTTTTCTTTTCTTTT
>NW_016803102.1:499821-504478 GCF_001698545.2 Rhinopithecus bieti
TATTTTTAGTATTTTTTGTAGAGACGGGGTTTCACCGCATTGGCCAGGATGGTCTCGATCTCCTGATCTCATGATCCGCCCGCCTCGGCCTCCCAAAGTGCTGGGAAAACAGGCGTGAGCCACTGTGCCCGGCCATTTTCAGGTATCTTTATAGCAATACCACACTTCTCAGTACCAATTTTCTGTGTTAGGCCATTCTTGCACTGCTATAAAGAAACACCTGAGACTGGGTAATTTAAAAGAAAGGAGGTTTCCTTGGCATACAGTTCTACAGGGTGTACAGGAAGCATGACAGCATCTGCTTGTGGGGAGGCCTCAGGAAGATTCCAATCATGGCAGAAGGCAAAGGAGGGGCAAGCATTTTACATGGTGAGAGCAGGAGTAAGAGTGAAAGGGGAGGTGCCATACACTTTCAGCACCAGATGTCTCAAGAACTCACTATTGCAAAAGACAGCACCAAGGGGATGGTGCTAAACCATTCATGAGAAATCCACCCTTATGATCCAGTCACTTCTCATCAGGCCACACCTCCAACATTGAGGATTACAATTTAATATGAGATTTGGTAGCGACACAGATCTACACCATATCACCATTTCTTCAATTAAAAAAGAAATAATAATCGAGAAGGCTTTGTTATTGGAATTTATGATAGGTACTGCAATAATAAAACATGAAATTTCAGGTAAATAGTGGATACTTAATAAATATCTGTTGGATGAATGAATGAAAAAATAATCTGTTTGATTCTACTTTATCTCCTTCTTATTTTCATATTTTACCCCATTTTAGTTTATACGTTATCTTTTGTGGAAAGAGAGGAAATGAAGAATCTGTGTTCACAAGATGTACAAAACTATTGAAATCTAAATACTCATGGAATTACTCATGCGGGTGTGTGTTTGCATTCTTTTATAATTTAAATTCTGTTTCATTTGATTTTGTTTTGAACAAAAATCCAAACTGTCTTTATATTGATAAGACTGGTAACTTTGCTAAACCTTTTCCTAATATTTTCAAAGCTATGCTAACATGAAAACTAGATGTGTATGGATGCCTGTATTCTTTGTAAATCTTGGTATTTATTTATGTTATTCAATTAAAATGTTAGCTTAATTCATTTTCATGTGGTATATTTTTGTGTACTTGGTTCTCAGTGAAACATTTAGTTATAATTGTAGACTTGTAGTAAGTTTCTGAAATATTTATAAAAATATCATTCATCTAAGTGATTATTGGCATACAATTTTTTATCTATCACTCATTAACCTTACAATTTTTAGTGTCAATAAAACTGACCCAAGATTGAGGACTATGGCAAAACCAGGTGAGCCTATCAGATATATCTATCAGATACGCAGTGACCTATTATAAAGGAATGCTTGTCATTTCCTGCCTAGCATATCAATTTACTGCAATGTTATTTTCATAGAAAATGCTATTTAACAGGTCTAAAAGAAAAGTTTTCTATATTTTCTGAGTTAACTTGCTGACCTCTGTCACCAAATTATCTAAAATAATGTATTTTTAATTGCCAAATCATGAGTGTCTGCATGTGTATTTGTATATGTAGAGAAATAAAGAAAACTGCATTGTTTTAGTCAGTGCATTTATGTGAAATACGAAGAATGGATGAGACACCACCATCAGTGCCACTCCACATCTATGAAAAGAGGAGCACTAATGAAAAGATGTTTTATTAGAACCTGCCTTTGGTTTTTCTTGGAAGAGTAGATTTCATCAGGTTTTAGAGCAGGAATGTACTCAGTCTTTCATAGCACAATATTGAAGGTTCAATTATTCCCCCAACTCATGGGTAAATATTCTATTGTTATAAAGATATTCCGTTGTTATTATGCATCCAGGGAAAGGGGTGGTAAAATCTAGAGAGAGAGGTAAACTTACCATTAAAGGTAGAGATGGGATCTTAAAATATTAATATCCCCACTAGTTGCTGGAAATTCCTTTCTGATTTTCCTCTGTTTCCCCTAATGTTTCCATTCAGACCAAGACAGAAGTGAGGATGTGATTTGGAATAAAACGTGATCTCCTACGAATCCAGACTCACACAATGGCTGGACCCTCATTGGCTCCCTGAAGAACAAAGGTAGGTGAGCCTTACTACTGTTCTTAGGAACCTGGCATTCACAGGATTGCAGGGCCCTGGTACATTTGTGAGTGAGTGCATGGGCACATGTTTACGGGAATCTCCTGTGTTATCTCTCAGACACAGATAAACTTGTCAGCCACTTACCAGGCACTGAAAACTGTTCCAGCCCCAAAATATCACCCCTATCAGTCCACCAGCCAGTCAGAAATTCTCTAGAGTTGAGTCACCCCTTATCTAGGCCAAGTTCCTGTTAAATACCAATAGTTTTAATTAGGGGAGAAGTAACATATTAACCCATTAGTAAATCTCAGCTGTTTTGCAGCCAGCAGGACTTTCAAGGAAAGGGACAGATGGCAGAATGCATAATTCCAGATTGATGCAGACCATGGGTATTGAGTGAAATGTGAACATGATGGCAGGGCACAGTGGACAATGCAATTGAATGTGGTGAGAATTAACATCTTGCCATTGTGAAGGATCCCAAGATAAGGTTTTATCCTTGAGAGACAAGACTTGCAATAACCACAGTGCCACATCTACTGTGATAACAGCTATAAGTCAGACATTAAAACATGAGTAAAACCTAATACATTTCTTCATAAAGGTATCATCAACTAAGCTCAGAAAATCACAATAAAAGTACACAAATAATAAAAGCACAACAATCGATATAAAGTATCAGTAAATATTTGTCTAAATGAACAAGAATCCTTGTAGAAGTACTAGTAATGGAACACAGAATTTCAAAGAAGGGTGAAAAAGTGTATCTAGCTATACTTGTCACTAAAGACTTTAGAAAAAATAGGCAGTTTTAAAGACTGGGTGAGATGTTAGCAGGTTGATATAAAAGGAAGGAGGAAAGGGAGAGCATGTCTGGTACACAGAACAGCAGTAACTATGGCACAGGGCTGGGAAAGTTGAACAGATATTTAGGAACCTGCTTAGAGTTCACTTTGGTTATAGCACAAGAAACATCGGAGAAACAGTGGAGAAAAAGGAAAAAGGGATAGCCCTGTTTTAAGGGAGAACACTGAAAACCATTAAATGTTGGACTAAGGTGCAAGTATGTAATGACAGAAATGCACTGGTTTTTATTGGAATTTTAAAAACAGAAAATGACATAATGGTTACCCAAGTTAAAAAGTATTAGTCCTACAAAATGGAAGTCACATATAAGATTAGTGACAGGAAGAGACACAGGATCCATCAGATGTCCAGGATGGATATCCAGGACATGTGGCAGAGAATCTTTAGAAAAGTGACTAGGCTGTGAGGGCAAAGAGGATGAAAAAGGGTCAGAGCAATTTTTGAGTTTCAGTTCTACAAAGCTGTCACACAGGGTAGTTTGCAGAATGGGTAAAAAGGGCAAAAGAGAAGACAATGTAGTGTTTGTTCTCGTTTGGTTCACAATGGACACATAAAGGAAAATGTTCTCCAGGTATCCAGTGAAAGATTTTGGTGGGCAGTGGAAAATGTAGCTATTGGATTCAGGAGGTTATCAGGTATAAAGGACAATTTCTGTGTGGGATTTACAGGGAAGTCAAGGGTTGACTAAGAAGCCAATTGGAGGATCCAGGTAAGCTGGGGAACATGTGAGTTATCGTGATCTCCAAGTTTACATGAGAGACTTTAGGAATTACTCAAGTATGAGAATTAGCAAAATGCTCAAGTAGATGAGGGAGAAAATCACAGAGAAAAAAATGTCTCAATAACTCAAGTGGAATCATTTAAAAATCACTAGGGCAATTCCTTGCTGGCAAGCTCAGTCGTTTTCTAGAAATGATGTCATATGATGCTACAACCTTTATTTCTAGCTTCTCATCTATAAATTACCTCTAGAATCTTAAAAAATGAAAATAAAGTTCATCTTCTAGCTTAAAGGAAAATATTTGTGTTCATGTGAGGCCGACTCTTGCTTTGACCCTTATTACATGGAATACGTGTGTCCTCTTGTGCCCTAAACAGGTGTGGCTTCATCAGGGTTCCCTTCCTTCCTTCCTTCCTCCCTCCCTCCCTCCCTCCCTTTCTTCCTTCCTTCCTTCCTTCCTTCCTTTTCTTCTTCTTCTCCTTCTCCTCCTCCTCCTCCTCCTTCTTCTTTTTTTTTTTTTTTAACAGAGTCTCGCTCTGTCGCCCAGAAGTGCAGTGGCGTGATCTCGACTCACTGCAAACTCCGTCTCCAGGGTTCACGCCATTCTCTGGCCTCAGCCTCCCGAGTAGCTGGGACTACAGGCGCCGGCCACCACGCCCGGCTTATTTTTTGTAGTTTTAGTAGAGACAGGGTGTTTCACTGTGTTAGCCAGGATGGTCTCGATCCTTGACCTTGTGATCCGCCCACCTCGGCCTCCCAGAGTGCTGGGATTACAGGTGAGAGTCACTGCACCGGGCCTCTTTCTTTCTCCTTCCTTCCTTCCTTCCTTCCCTCCTTCCTTCCTTCCTTCCCTCCCTCCCTCCCTCCCTCCCTCTCTCTCTCTCTCTCTCTCTTTCTTTCTTTCTTTCTTTCTTTCTTTCTTTCTATGGTGTAAAGAGGTTTTTTTTTTTTTTTTTTTT
>NW_016803102.1:504846-550884 GCF_001698545.2 Rhinopithecus bieti
AATTAGCCCTTTTAATGAAACTGATGTTTATTTTAATCCCGTTGTCCTGTCAGCCCATAATTATTTTATTTTGGTTTCTGTCATCTCATTTTTACATGGATATACTGATGAAGACTTCAAAATTCACCTATGGAAAAATCAAGAATCTTTGGGGTCTAATTTCTTCAACCAACTTACTTTAGGGTCATTTTTAGTATAGGTGGATCTGCCTGGTTCTCAATTTGACACCCTAAACGATCATACTCAAGAATAGTACAGATGTGTGGAATATGCTAATACCTTTAACTCCAGACAACATGTTCTCAAGATAAAAGCTTTTAAAACCAAATGCCATCTTATGTATCAAGTCAACATAAAATTGGAATACAAAATTAATACAGCTGAGGATTTCCCTATATCCCATGCTTTTTAACTATCTATTCTACAGTCCTAGAATCAACCTTTTTAAAATTAAAAGTCAGGATCTGTCTTTGTTGCCCAGGCTGGAGTAAGTGGTGCCATCAAAGCTCAGTGCAGCCTCCAACTCCTGGAGTCAATCCTCCTGCCTCAGCCTCCCCTTCCTGAGTAGCTGCAACTACAGGCACATATCCCTATATCCAGCTAATTTTTATTTTTTTGTGGAGATAAGGTGTTACTTTCTTGCCCAAGCTGGTCTTGAACTCTTGGTTTCAAGCAATCCTCCAACCTCAGTCTCCCAAAGTGTGGAGATTGAAAGCATGAGTCACTGAGCCTAGCTTGGAACCAACCTCTCTGGTTATCAATACTCCCATTAGTTAACTGTCTCAGGTATCATGATATCCCTTCTTACATGTATCAAAACTCACACTGAACAATCAGTTCCAGGTTGCAAAAGAGGACTTATTTTTTTGCACCTATCCATAAGTCTTTGTCCGCAAGTTAAACAAAAACATACATAAGTGCAGTCATTAGGGTTTTTTTGACCGCTGAACTCCAAACATTATCTTTGCCTGTGTGACCAAGAAAACAAATTCTAGCTGGACTTTTTAGTAGCTATAGAGAATGACAACCAGCAAAGCAACTCAAAAGATAAAAAGGAATGCTCTAATTGACTCCTAATAATTACTCCTATTACCAAATGGCAGTCAGTGATTGTTTTCTCCCGTTTCTCAGTTTTTCACATGCTTTCTGATTATAATAAATTTGTGAATCAGCAGGGGAAGAAGGTAGTATGAGGAACTTAAGTATTCTTGTGACTGCCGCAGAAAACAAAATAACTGATGAGTCGAAGAAAACTAGTCTGTGTAATGGATTTTGTGGCCTTTGAAATTATTCCCAAAGTTCATAAAGTGCTTTGTTTTATTCATTTTATTTATTTATTCTAAAGATTTACTCATTAAATATTTAATCAAATTAAATAATTATATAAATAACACATAGGCTACGTAGAATGCTCTGGAGAAAAAACAAAGATAAAGAATGCATGGACTCTGCCCTCAGGGTGCTTCTGGTCTCATAAGAAAGATAAGACATATACAAAAATAACTACAATGCAAAGTAAAATATTGTGGAGAACAACTTGCATTTCTCTTACAGAGTAACTGTTATCATCAGAATGACATTTCCACCATAAACAACCATAAAAATGAAACACAGGCACTATAGGGCTGTCATACTTGAAAGAATGAAAACACATAAAGTGAGCTTCCTGATGGCTCTAGCCTTTTGCCTGGAGGCACTTTCTAGAAATAATGCAGAGATGTGCTGTCCACGCAGAGAAGAGCGATCTCACTGAGATGGGTAGTCAGAAATCAGAGTTCAAGGCTGCCAGGCGGGCTGTATGTACAGTACCGGAAGAAGTGGTGCTGAGAAGCAGCTATGGAAACATACATAGCTTTCTCCTTAAGTTCTTGGAGGAATACCAAGCAGCACACAGAGACCTCACTGAAAAACCAGGCATTTATCTGAGACCGCGGAGTGCAGCAGAAGTGCGTCTATCTACTCCAGACCTGTAAGACTGACTTTTTTTCTCTTCTGTTTTGTTTTGTTTTAGACGGAGTCTCGCTCTTGTTGCCCAGGCTTGAGTGCAATGGTGCGATCTTGGCTCACTGCAACCTCTGCCTCCTGGGTTCAAGTGATTCTCCTGCTTCAGCCTTCCGAGTAGCTGGGACTACAGGTGGGCACCACCATGCCCAGCAAATTTTTGTATCCAATCTCTTGACCTCGTAATCCACCCACCTTGGCCTCCCAAAGTTCTGGGATTACAGGAATGAGCCACCATGCCTAGCCAAGACTGACTTTATATCCACCTTTACAAAGCTTTTATAGACCATTGGAAAATGAAGCCCAACTGTTAGTAAATGGTCTACCAAAAAACCCAAACCATCACTCGTAAAAAAAAAATGTTGGCTTTTGATAAAGTGATATCCACCATAATTTCATTTTAATTACTAGATGTAAAAAGTGACCAATAACTAATGAATTTTTTGAAAGTCATTAATTATAGACCCAGAAATGACAAAGGAGTTGGAATTAGCAGACAAATGTAAAGAAACTAATGAGCTTAATGACTGAACAGATGGGGAATCTCAGTAGAGAAACGGTAATTGTAGAAAATGTTTACATGGAAATTCCAGACCTTAAAACCTAAAATATCTAAAATTAACTAGTTAGTTAACCACTTAACTAATTAGTAAATTGGATACTGTGGAAACAATATCAGAAAAGCTGAGGAAATCACATTAAGAAATAACAAAAATGAAGCACATAGAATAAAAATGCTGAAATATTAAATAATGACAGTCTTAAAGACAGTGGGGAAATATCCAATGTTCTCACATACGTGTAATTGGACTCCTAGGAAGAAAGGAGAAAGAAATTGAGATAGAAAATGTATTTGAAGAAATAGCCCCAAATGTTCCAAATTTGCTGAAAATATAAACTCTTAAATCCTAAGCATTCAATAAATTACAAGCAGATTGAACATATACACAACAATAAAGAACTTGTATAACTGCCATCTCTGAAAAAAAAAATGATAAAAAGCAAACTTATTTTCTTTTTTTTTTTTTCAAGACAGCCTCACTCTGTCACCCAGCCTGAGTGCAGTGGGACAATCTCGGGTCACTGCAACCTCCACCTCCTGAGTTCAAGCAATTTTTATGCCTCAGCCTCCCAAGTAGATAGGATTACAGGCATGAGCCACCATGCCCTGTTAATTGTGTGTGTGTGTGTGTGTGTGTGTGTGTGTGTGTGTGTATGTATTTTTAGTAGAGATGAGGTTTCACCATGTTGGCCAGGCTGGTCTCAAACTCCTGGCTTCAAGTGATCTGTCCGCCTTGGCCTCCCAGAGTGCTGGCATTACAGACCTGAACCGCTACTCTGGGTCTGAGAAAACCTTAAAAAGCAACAAAACACTAAGTATAATACACCACAAATAGAAGGAAAACATAAATAAAACGTATTGTATTTCTTACAAAAAAGACAACAATGCAAGCCAGAGACATTGAAATTCTATCTTAAAAATACTGAAAGAAAAGATAACATGTCAATCTAGAATTCTATAACCAGTGCACATTTTTTTAAAATGATGTTGAAATTAAGACATTTTAAAATAAACAAAAGTTAGAAGAATTCAACACCACAAACTTGCACTGAAAGAAATGTCAAAAAAGGTTCTTCGGACTAAAGGAGAAAAATGTCAGATGGAAATTTGGGTTACACTTTGAAATAAAAGCCATGGAAGTAGGAATTACATTGGCAAAAATAAAGACATTTTCTGTTTTAAAACTTGTTTTAAAATTGAACCTTAAGGCCAGGCACGGTGGCTCATGCCTGTAATTCCAGCACTTTGGAGGCCAAGGTGGGAGGATCACGAGGTCAGGAGTTCGAGATGAGCCTGGCCAACATGGCGAAACCCTGTCTCTACTAAAAATGCAAAAAATTAGCTGGGCATGGTGGCACACACCTGTAATCCCAGCTACTAGGGAGGTTGAGGCAGGAGAATCGTTTGAACTCAGGAGGTGGAGGTTGCAGTGAGCCAAGATAGCACCATTGCACTCCAACCTGGGCGACAGAGCAATACTCTGTCTCAAAAAAAAAAAAAAAAAAGTTGAACCTTATTATCATGGCTGTCGTTATTCAAACCTCCTAAAGCTTTACCGGTGCAATTATCTTCATAATTGCCCACAGACTTCTTCTGTCCTTACTATTCTGCCTAGCAAATTCAAATTATGAGTGAGTCCACAGCTGAATTATACTATTCTCTTGACGCCTTCAACCATTACTTCCATGATAGTCTTTTGATGACTTACAGCAAATCTTACCAACCTTGCCTTACCCCCCACCATTAATCTAATAGGAGAACTCCTTGTAATAATAGCTTCATTCTCCTGATCAAACATTACCATTATGCTTATAGGACTTAATATATTAATCACAGCCCTTTATTCCCTTTACATACTTGTCACAACACAACGAGGAACATGTACATACTATATTAACAGTATTAAATCCTCCTTTACACAAGAAGAAAATATTTATACATCTTTCACCTATTCTTCTATTATCTCTAAACCCTAAAATTATTATAAGCTTTATACCCAGTAAATATAGTTTAGTCAAAATATTAGATTGTGGGTCTGATAATAGAAGTCTGTAACTTCTTATTTACCGAGAAAGTATGCAAGAACTGCTAACTCATGCTCCCATGCCTAACAACATGGCTTTCTCAACTTTTAAAGGATAAGAGCTATCTGTTGGTCTTAGGAACCAAAAATATTGGTGCAACTCCAAATAAAAGTAATAATCATGCATTTTTCCATTACTGTAATAACCTTAATCTCCTTAACCTTACCAATCATTATTACCTTCATCAACCCTCACAAGAAAAACTCGTACCCATATTATGTAAAAATAGCTATTGTGTGCACGTTCACCATTAGTCTCATTCCCACAACAGTGTTTATGTATACCAACCAAGAAGCCATCACCTCAAACTGACATTGAATAACAATTCAAACCCTTAAACTCTCATTAAGCTTCAAACTAGACTACTTCTCCATGATGTTTATTCCAGTAGCACTATTCGTCACCTGATCTGTTATAGAATTCTCAATATGATATATAAAGTCAGATCCTAACATTAGCCAGTTTTTCAAATATTTACTTATCTTCCTCACCACAATATTAATTCTAGTTACCGCCAACAACCTTTTTCAACTTTGTATCAGATGAGAAGGTGTATGAATTATGTCTTTTTTACTACTCGGCTGATGACATGGCCGAGAAGATGCTAATACAACAGTCCTCCAAGCAATCCTACATAATTGCATTGGTGATATTGGCATCATTTTAGCCATAGCATGATTCTTCTCATCCTCTAATACATGAGAACCTCAAAAAAATATTTATCCTAAATCCTATCCCATATTTTCTTCCATTAATTGGCCTTCTCTTAGCAGCAACAGGAAAATCAGCTCAACTTGGTCTCCACCCCTGACTTCCTTCCACCATGGAAGGCCTAACCCCATTCTCAGCCCTACTCCACTCCAGCACTATAGTTGTGGCCAAAGTTTTCCTGCTTATCCACTTCCATCCATTAATAGAGAATAACATGTTAATCCAAAACCTTACACTATGTTTAGGAGCTATCACCACCTTATTTATAGCAATCTGTGCTTTAACACAAAATGACATAAAAAAAATTGTAGCACTATCCACCTCAAGTCAACTAGCCTTATAATAGTCACAATCAGCATTAATCAGCTACATCTAGCATTCCTACACATCTGCACCCATGCCTTTTTCAAAACTATATTATTTATATGTTCAGGATCCACCATCCGCAACCTCAGTGATGAACAAGACATCTGAAAAACAGGAGGACTATTTAAGACTTTACCCCTTAGTTCAGCCTCCCTTATTATTGGCAGCCTAGCACTTATGCCCTTCCTCACAGGCTTTTGCTCTAAAGATCTCATCATCAAAAGCACGAACATGTCATATACCAACGCCTGAGCCCTCACTATTACTCTCATTGCCACTTCTCTAACAAGTTTCTACAGTATCCAAATTATTTCCTTTGCCCTAATAGGACAACCCTGCTTCCCAACCCTAATCAACATTAATGAAAATAACCTTTCCCTAATAAATCCAATTATAATGCCTTATAATCGGCAGTATATTCACTGGATTTCTAGTCACCAATAGCATTATCCCTACTTCATCTCCCCAAACAACAATACCACTTCATCTAAAACTTACAGCCCTAAGCATAGCCATCCTAGGACTCTTACTGGCAATGGAACTTAGTTTTATAACTAATACTCTTAAAATAAAATACCCATTACAAATATTCAACTTCTCTAATATACTAGGATTTTACCCAATCACAATTCACCGTACAACCCACCGTAAGGTATATACAAAATGAAATAAAATATACAACAACAGTGGAATAAAGGATGAGGGAGCAGAGAAAGTATGTTGTTGTAGATCTCTCATCTAATATGTGAAGTGGTATGTAATATTGCTGTTTTGACAGAGACTGTGATATGGTCTCTGTTTGCATGCTGCAAACCATAGACCCACCTCTAAAACTAAAACAAAAGTGTATTGTGAATGACGATAATCAAGATAAGACAGAATACACACGCACACACCACTTATTAATCCTAAAGAAGCAAGGAAAAGAAGCAAAGGGAAACAAATAATAGATGGACCAAATAGTGGGAGAAATGACAGGATGTAAACCCAATTACATCAATAATTAATTTAAATGCAAATGGATGAAACACTCTAATTTAAAGTACAAATTGTCTGACTAGAAAACATCCATACAAGATTCACTATATGCTTTTAATAGGAGATTTATTTTACATATAAGAACACAACTAGGTTAAAAGTACAATGATGGAAAAAGATATACCATGCAAACTTTAATCATAAAACAGCTGGAGTGGGTAGAAAGTGTATGCTTCAAGGCATGGAGTATTTGAAGAACATTTCATAATGATAAAAAGTTCAATTCTTTGGCTGGGCATGGTAGCTCACACCTGTAATCCCAGTAGTTTGGGAGGCCAAGGTGGACGGATCACGAGGTCAGGAGATCGAAACCATCTTGGCTAACATGGTGAAACCCCGTCTCTACTAAAAATACAAAAAAATTAGCCGGGCGTGGTGGCAGGTGCCTGTAGTCCCAGCTACTTGGGAGGCTGAGGCAGGAGAAGGGCATGAACCCAGGAGATGGCTTGCAGTGAGCCGAGATCGTGCCACTGCACTCCAAGCTGGGAGACAGAGTGAGACTCCATCTCAAAAAAAAAAAGTTCAATTTTTCAAGGAGACATATATGCCCACTTTATAAAAGAAACTCAAGATATGTAAAACAAAAACTGAGATAATTAAGGAGAAATAGACAAATCTGCAATTATAACTGGAGATATTAACACTTCTGTTTCAATTATTAATAGAAACAGTAAACCAAAAGTAAAATAAAAAATGGTAAGGATATAGAAGATCTGATCAACACCCTCAGTACACTTGACCTAATATAGCAGTTCATCAGCCAGCTGCAGAATACACATGCTCTTCAGGTACACATGGAATACTTAAAAAAGTGCACCATATGATGAGACATGTCTCATTAATTTAAGACTACTGACATGACACAGAGTGTATTTTCCAAACATAAGAGAAGTAAAGTAGAAATTAAAAGCAGAAAGATATTTGTAGAATCCCAAATATTTTGACTTTTGAAAATCAAAATCAATGTTTTTTTTTTCTTTTTTTTTTGAGATGGAGTCTCACTTTGTTGCCCAGGCTGGAATGCAGTGGCGTGATCTCTGCTCACTGCAAGCTTCACCTCCCAGGTTCACACCATTCTCCTGCCTCAACCTCTCGAGTTGCTGGGACTACAGGTGCCTGCCACCACCCCTGGCCAATGTTTTGTATTTTTTTATGAGAGACAGGATTTCACTCTGTTAGCCAGGTTGGTCTCAATCTCCTGACCTCGTGATCCACCTGCCTTGGCCTCCCAAAGTGCTGGGATTACAGGAGTGAGCCACCACGCCTGGCCCAAAATCACATTTTAAGCAACCCAGGGATCAAAGAGGAAATCACATGGGAAGTTAGAAATTAATTAATTAATTTATTTATTTATTTATTTTATTTTGAGATGGAGTCTCACTCTGTCGCCCAGGCTGGAGTGCAGTGGTGCAATCTCGGCTCATGCGAACTCCACCTCCCAAGTTCATGCTCATGACCTTCTCCTGCCTCAGCCTCCCAAGTAGATGGGACTACAGGCGCCTGCCACCACTCCTGGCTAATTTTTTTGTATTTTTAGTAGAGGCAGGGTTTCACCGTGTTAGCCAGGATGGTCTCCATCTCCTGACCTTGTAATCTGCCAGCCTTGGCCTCCCAAAGTGCTGGGATTACAGGCGTGAGCCACCGCTCCTGGCTTAGAAATTTATTTAAAACAAATGACAATGAAAACACAGCCTATCAAAATGTGTGAGATTCATTCTCACACTCTTCAAGATTGTCAAATTAAGAAATGCCATCACAGCAGCTGGGCGCTGTCATGAGGGCAAATCATGAGGTCAGGAGATTGAGACCATCCCAGCTAACATGGTGAAACCCCATCCCTACTAAAAAATACAAAAAATTAGCCAGGCATGGTGGTGGGCGCCTGTAGTCCCAGTACTTGGGAGGCTGAGGCAGGAGAAAGGTGTGAACCCAGGAGGCAGAGCTTGCAGTGAGCTAAGACTGTGCCACTGCATTCCAGCCTGGGTGACAGAGTGAGACTACATCTCAAAAAAAAAAAAAAAAAAAAAAAAAGAAAGAAATGCCATCACAGCAATAATCCAATCCAGCATGCTGTTAGGAAAACATCATCTAAAGATAAAGCCAAGGGCATTATTGTGAAATATTTTATTAAGACTTCAAAAAGAATCAAGTAGGTACCTCAAAGAGAAAAGAAAGTTCCTGTAAGGTTCTGATGTGTATGTCTCAAATATATTCTTTATTATGCATTAGGACATCTAATAATCTCAATGACATTGTCCCATAGCTGTTTTATAGGAAGCCCTATATAAAAAGTGGTTAATATTGAGACAGATGAGTAGGGCTTTTATATAAAGAAATCAAGTACAAAGAGATTTACAGGAATCCCACAAGATTTTTAAGAGAGTAGTACTGGCAAAGCTGCTACCAGTTTTGAGGAAAAGCCAGGATAAAATTAAAAAGGTGGCTGGGCGCGGTGGCTCATACTAGTAATCCTTGCAATTTGGGAGGCCGAGGAGGGCGGATCACAAGGTCAGGACTTCAAGACCGGCCTGACCAATATGGTGAAACCCCATCTCTACTAAAAATACAAAAATTAGCTGGGCATGGTGGTGCACATCTATAATCCCAGCTACTCGGGAGGCTGAGGAAGGAGAATCGCTTGAACCTGGGAGCTGGAGGTTGCTGTGAGCTGAGATTGCACCACTGCACTTTAGCCTGGGTGACAGAGTGATAGAGTGAGACTCTGTCTCAAAAAAAAAAAAAAAAAAAAAAAAGATGTTTATGGAATCCTGAAGAAACTACTTAGCTATAAACACCAGCTGGATGACACACAGGAAGGAACCAAGAATCCAGAGGGTGGATCTGAGAACAATAGTGACTTTTTCTAACTAAGCTCTAGCCAAGGAACTGGCAGCATGTGCCTGCATGCATTTCAGAATTGCTATGGCCCAATGAGTTTGAAGTGCCTCTTGTTTCTCTACTCTTCAAATAGGACATCTACAGTGGTTATGCTCTGCTGATCTTACCCTCGTACATTGGGTGCCTAAGAAGTAGGTAATATCTTTAGCTCATAGATCTTCTGATTGGAGAAGCTGTGTTTGTGGAAACTCACCTGCACATTATTTTAGATAATGAGATTCACAAATGTGGGCTTGATAAATTGATCATAATCAAGATTGAAACTTGCACTTATCAGAAAACATTACTTTAAAAAGGTATAACCAGCCCTCAAATTGGAAGAAAGCATTTACAATAAATACATATGACATAGAATTTGTACCTGGAATACATAAAGAATTCCCATAATTCAATTATACAAGGGCAAATAACAATTTAAAAAATTAGGTCAAAGTTTTAAACAGACACTTTACTAAAGAATATTAATTATCAATTTGTGCGTGAAAAGAGCTCAACTTCTTTTGTCATCAGGGAAATGAGAATTATAACTGTGGTAACTTACCTTCCCACCAGACAGCTAAAGTTAAAAGGACTGACACCAGGCTGGGCATGGTGGCTTATGCCTGTAATCCCAGCACTTTGGGAGACCAAGGTGGGCGGATCACCTGCGATAGCGAGTTTGAGACCAGCCTGAACAACATGGAGAAACCCCATCTCTACTAAAAATACAAAATTAGCCAGGCGTGGTGGCGCATGCCTGTAATCGCAGCTATTCAGGAGTCTGAGGCAGGAGAATCGCTTGAACCTGGGTGGCAGAGGTTTCGGTGAGCCGAGATCGCACCATTGCACTCCAGCCTGGGCAACAAGAATGAAACTCCATCTCAAAAAAAAAAAAAAAAAAAAAAAAAGACTGACACCAATGATTGAAGAGGTAGGCAGCTGGATCTCTCATACATTATTCATTGGAGTATAAAAGGTTTTAAACACTTCTGCAAATATGGCAGTATTTATCCATGAGAAATGAAAATGTACGTTCATAAAAAGATTGTTCATAGTAGCTTTCTTCTAATAGCTAAAAAACTGACAATAATAAATTGTCATCCATGAGTGAACAAAATTATGTTGTACTCATCCAATGGAATACAACTAAGCATTAAAAATAATAAATGATTGATAAGTGATAAAACATGGTTTACTCTCAAATATAGTATAAGTGAAAGAAACTACAGTATTAAAGAAGACACTATAATACTGAATGATTCTTTTTATATGAAGTTGTAGAAATAGCAAAAATAATCTGTAGTCAAAGACATCGGAGCAGTATTTGCATTTGGCAAGGAGTGGTAGTGAGGATTGACTGTCCAAGGGCCATAGGGAATTTTCTGGGATAATGCAACATACTCTGTATCTCTATTTCAGGTGTACGCATTTCTTAGCACACATTAAAGTACATTATTGAGAACTGTGCATTTTACTACACATAAAGTTGCTCTTAAGTAAAAACATTAAAAAGGGAAAAAAAGTGGTCAAGAATTTAACACACAATGTGTTAGGATAGTTATGAGGGGATCGCTTCTCGGCCTTTTGGCTAAGATCAAGTGATAGTTATGAGGGGAAAAAAAGATTATGGTCATTCTGTGAAGCAGATATTGTGGATATCTTAGAAAAGGTGATATTCCTTCTGGCCCTTAAAAATTATAAGGGATTCTGGATCACAGACATTGTGGGAAAGAAATTCCAGTAAGATGTATGCATAAGAGGCCGGGCGTGGTGGCTCACGCCTGTAATCCCAGCACTTTGGGAGGCCAAGGCGGGCAGATCACGAGGTCAGGAGATCGAGACCAACCTGACTAATATGGTGAAACCCCATCTCTACTAAAAATACAAAAAAAAAAAAATTAGCTGGGCATGGTGGCGGGCGCCTGTAGTCCCAGCTACTCCGGAGGCTGAGGCAGGAGAACAGTGTGAACCCAGGAGGTGGAGCTTGCAGCAAGCCGAGACAGTGCCACTGCACTCCAGCCTGGTTGACAGAGCGAAACTCTGTCTCAAATAAATAAATAAATAAATAAATAAATAAATAAATAGATGTATGCGTAACAGTAAGCAAAGGTATAATTACAGAAGTATGTGGGATATTCAATGAACAGCAATTAATTTCTTTTAGCTGATGAGTAAAAAGAATGATAAAGCCAGATGGTTGAGGAATTCAAAGGGAAGAAGATTGGATTTTATTCTATAGGTAATGGAGGGACACAAATGATCTGCACAAGTGAGTGAAATGATCAGAACTATGGTTTTGAAGGTATAATACAAATGACAATGTGAATGAGTAAGAGAAAGAGAAGAAATTGTGAGGCTCTTAAAATATTCCATCTAGATAAAATGAATACAATTGCCGTAGGAAAAGAAAGGAGGGATCAAATCAAGGAACAAAACATTCTGAGTGGAAATCAGAAAAACTCAGCACATGTGGACCAAAACAGCAAAGAAAGAGTAGGGCTAAATAATGATGTAAGTTTTCAAGTTATAATTGCCCAGTAGAGTGTTGGCAACATAAATAAAATTTCTTGGGTCTATTTCTGAATTTGCCTTCAGTAACAAATTGTTTAAATAATATTTTTTTAAAAATATAGTAATAGTTTCATTTGTGTCATGCTTGAAACAGACTAAAAGAGTGTCTGGAGTTTAATGAAGACCAGTTGTATGTTTAGGCAGAGGTTCTCCTGGTTTCCTTATAAGAAAGAAACTGTCTAAATTTCCACAACCTGCTTTCACCCCAATCAAATATGCTTCCTATGCTACTTTCATTCATTTTCAATAATACTCTGCTTCCATTAGAAATAAAAATACCTCCTAGAAGGTGTCACATACACATCCATTACTATTTTAGTCTGAATCAGTGTCTTGAAAAATAACTTGGTGGTCATCTGTCAGGCCACAGAGTCATGAGATGGAGATCAGGTAAGTTTCAAAGAAACAGGGGTCGGGGGAAAAGCATCACTCTATAGATCCCTGAGGTGAGGAGTCTGGGAAGCCAGGATGAAGTGGTGTCATGAGGACACAGGCTCCCTGAACCAAATGCAATAAAGGGAAGGAAGAAGAAAAAAGCAGAGGGAGGCAAAGATGTGGGAGAATAATTTCTATCCATTTCATAACTGTAAGACCAAACAGTGACACAAAACAAATAGCAAAATCTCCAGTAGCTGTAGCATAGGCAAGCACATTCAGTGTCAGACAATGAAAGAGGATGAGGAATTGTCTTTGTTCAGGCTGTGGTAACAAAATACCTTAAACTGGGTAATTTATAAACATTAGAACAGTTCTGGAGGCTGGGAAGTTCAAGATCAAGGCATCAGCAGATTTGGTGTCTGGTGAGGACCCTTCCCTCATAGATGGTGCATTCCATGTGTCCTCACATGGTGGAAGATGCAAGGCAGCTCTCTGGGGCCTACTTCACAAGGGCATTAATCCCATTCGCAGGATGGTGTCCTCATGGCCTAATCAACCCCAAAGGCCCCACCTTCTAATATCATCACCTTGGTGATTAGATTTTAACATACAATTTTGGGGGAACACAAACATTCAGATAAGGAATTGGCCTTGTGCCAGCACCATCACTTCCATTCAGGCAAGCTGTGAAACAGAGGACTCAAGATGTGTGGTAATCACTGGTATCTTCAGGTTTCTTCCTCTCCCATCAATCACTATCAAAACCAACTTTGACACTCAGGTACAGAAAAATGATTAACCCCTGAAAATGTTACTTGGTTTCTGTATAACGTATAATAGAATAGCTCAATGGCTTTCACCTTTTTGGTCCAAAGTAAAAGATGCATTTTACAATGTCCTTATAAGCACAGGTATATAAAACAGACAAAACTGATACTGAATTATATTCAATTCTATTCTATTTCATCCCATCTCCTCTTATTCCATCCATTCCACTGCACTCTACTCTACTCTACTCCATTTCATTCCATTCTAATTTGTTCTACTTTATTTCATTAAAAAATTTTGGTCTCAACCTATGCATTGATGTCATGGCTCACTAAAAGATTGAGAATGACAATTTGAAAAGCACAAACATGTTGTGTCAGAGTTCAGGCTGTTTGTGCAGGTGTGAATTCCTCTATATGTGTCTATATTTAACATGTAAATGTACCCCTAACTCTGTACCCCGGATATGTACATTTTGCTGTCCTCAGTCCTATTATATGTAATACCCTTTTTATAACTAATAGGTTGAATCACTCTTTTACTCTCCTGGAAAAAATCAATTGCTAATGTAACACACAATACTCACATAGTTTTAAGCAACTATTTTACTAATATAAAATCAAAGATGAATAAAGAGAAACACTTTATGATAAAAATATGGATTTCATGCCCAGGCACAACCACACTAAAAGATGTACCAGTTTTTTCTGTTTTTTTTTTTTTTTGTTTGTTTGTTTTTTGTTTTTTTTTTCTTTTTGTGGAGAACAGGGTCTTGTTACGTTGCCCAGGCAGATCTGGAACTCCTGGGCTCAAGTGATCTCCCTACCTCTGCTTCCCTAAGTACTGGGATTACAGGTGTGAGCTACTGCACCGAGCCACACTAGAAAATGTTATAAAGTGATCCCGTTCACACCTATGCATACAGTCACCATGAAATTGACCACTCCAAATTTAGATGACTGTAGAGGTGTTGTGTTGGAGGCTCACATACTACAGTTGTGATGTCAACAGTGACCCGACTTTCCAAAATGTTGAACAGTTCTTGGTAAAGTTCTGATCAAAACAAATCTGTATTCAGGTCTATCTTCACTCAAGTAAGCTTTGCATCATTAGTAAATTTATTACATATTAAAATCCTGCAAATGTTATCTGTATTTATGTATAAAACAGATTTAGGTTTTAGGCTCAGAAAAATAGATAACTGGTTAAATGAATATCCAGAAACACCCTAAAGTTGTGTGGGGCTCTCTCACTCACTGCAGAGGATTTAACATCCTTGGCGTCTGTTCTCAAAATGCATCCTCTCCCAATCTGTGTGAAAATCAAAACTGTCCTATAATTTTCTAACAGCATCATCTTTTTTGAAAACACAATTCTAGAGTAAGGCAGCCCTGCCATTTATCAATTGTTTGACTTTGGGCAAGCTGTTCAACCTAAGTCCCAAATGTCCTCATCAATAAAATTGAGATAATATAAATAACTATTTGACGGTGTTTTATTGAAGATTAAGTTAAGTCTGATATAATAGGACAGTGCCTAGAAACACAGTGAGGAGTGTAATAGTTATAATCTTAATAATTGTTATTTTAGAGGGTCTCTACATTACTGCTGTAATAAAAATGATAATAATAATAATAATTGAACTTTAAAATATACTCATTCTCTGGCATACAATTGTTCTTCTAGTACAAAAATAATCAAATAGTGTACAAAGATTTTCACACAAATGTAATTGCTACAGCATTATTTAAAACAAGAGAAAATGTAAAATACTCCAAAATGTTCAACAATAGAAGTTGTTCAAATATATGATGAAAATATAACATGATTGGACACTAAAACCCATAAGAACAATCTGAGAAAATGTTTAAAGATAATGCATAGGTAAGTACAAATTGCAAAATGGCATATACAGAATAATTCAAGATTTATTAAATATGTATATAGTACATGCATACACAAGTATTTATAAAAGTCTTGAAAAAGGTAGGCCAACCTGTTAATAATGTTTTTCCATGAATGATTATATGATAGGCCATATTTTAAATGATTGCCATCATTTAGTCAATGAGAAGTCTGAATTAACTTTTCAACAGAAAATAATGTTTAAATGGGTATACATCTATATATCTCTGCTTTTGTTATTTTTTACAGAAAGCAAACAGTAAACAATCTTGTCTTTTTTAGTAGCACTGTTACTAAAAACACCAGGGGTTCGGTCTAGGTCCTGCTGCTCACTGCACAGAAAGCCAATTACTGAGATGCCAAGTACTGTCAAGGAAGAAGGCTTTAATCAGGTGTCATAGCCAAGAATATGGAAACTCAGTCCCACATCCATCTCCCCTGACTGACTAAAATCAGGGATTTATATTGCAGGCAAGAAATGTAACAATGTGTAAGGAAACAAGAACTTGGGAGGGATAAGGAACCCATCATGGTAAATGAGGGGTCCTGCATCAGTGCCGTGATCTGGTTTCAGTTCTTTAATACTTTTTGTGAGAGACCTGAAGGTGGTTTCCTGAGGAAGGAACTCAGATGAAACAAATATGAGTTTCAAGCTTCTTAAGATCAGAAGGGTCAATTTCTATGTTTATCAAAAATAACATCCTATGGGGCAATTGGGTCAGTTTCAGTATTACCATCCCGGTAAACAAAAATGATTACTCTTACAGCAAAATCTCAAGTCACTCAACAGATTAAAGATCTTGGCCGGTTTGGCAATGAGTGAGGTGGGTGAGAAAAACCATCGGTTGTTTACTGTCATGCTTTTAGGTAATCATCCAGACTATTGATGCAAAAAACCCATGTCCTGTGGAGAATACAGTGCATGTTCTTTATTCCCTAAGCAAATCTCTAGCCCTTCTGCTTCAGTGAGCACTGGTCAGATTCCTTCTGGTGTTCAACTACTGGTCTTCACCACATGTGACATATTACAAAAGTCCATGTCATGAAACCCTCTGGGCTACCATAATGAGGAATTGACAAAGAAGAAAAACATTGCAAAGTGCAATGGCAGCAATAATAACCATTGAATCTGCTTGCCTTTTCATTTTTTTAGTATGTGTACAAACATGCACAACAATAACATTACTAAATATTGGTGAGAACCAACATTTGAAATTTACGTAAGTATTGAGCTTGGTGAAAGCTGAGTCTAAAAATTGATGATACATGAAGAAAGATAATAAATAATTGCTTAAGAGCCATTTTCAGCTACATTTCTGGAAGGTTTTAAGTTTTCTTTTATGAGCAGTCATACCAGAAATGTGGTTTTTTCTTCCTCCCTGAGCCAACTCTTACTCTGTTCTGGTCCTCCAAGCTCCCCTGCAGGTGCACCACTCTGAAGACCCTGGCGAAGCCGAACTTTAAATAAACCCAAAGATTTTACTGAAACCTCACACACACAATCCTGAATCTAGGCCTACTTTCTAAGTCATACACTTTTCCTCTACTCTTCCAATCCATAAACAACTTCTCGCCTCTCTCTCACACAACTCACTTTAAAGTCATAAACACTCGCCGACGCTTTTGAGTCACCTGTGTGACTGTAACCACAACACACTCATAAACTCTCACAACTGCGCTCTCCAATACTTCACCTCACCCTCGAGCTAATCTTTGCCATCTACCAACCCTACAAGGCATGCAGCAATACGGTCCACTAACACTGGGTCCCTCTTCCACATCTCTCTCTTTCAGACACAAAAGTCCTGCTGCTACTCTCCCTCGTCTACCCGAACCACAATCGCTATTTCTGTGATCAACCCCCAATTCTCTCCGCTTTACCCTTTCTTAACTATAAGCGAAGCATCAACTTTATTTTTTTATTACTCATTTTCCTCTTCCATCACATCGCACGTTCTCGCACGCTTTATAATGCCCTAATTGGGCCCCATCTTTGGCTACAGCAATTCCTAATCTCACACAGGTCTCGCCATCTCTTGTCTTTGGATTTCTCAAGAATGATTAAATGGAAATTCAGCCCTGGTTCAGTATTGTAGAAGCCCATGCGTGCTCCCCTGTTGAATTTCCATGGTTTGAGCATCCTGCTGGGAAAGTCAGGCTGAGATTTTATTGAATTGGGCCCTCCGTATTCAGACTCAAAATAACCTCCAGCACACTGATAAAAATAATGACCCTTTTGCAGTTGTAAAACTTGAAACTATTCCTTGAATGTTAACTAATACCAAAAAGCTGTTTCTGCAAATGAAATGGGGGCATTGGAGCCAAGAAATTACTCTGGATGAAGACCTAGAAATGACATTCCACTCTCTCTTTCAGTAATTACAGAATTCCGAACTTTTCAACAAAGCGGGTGAAGCCATCACTCTAGATTTTATTAAGAGAAGGGTACGTAGAGATGATGATGACCCTGGCAGTGTGTTGGGATGTAGTCATCTTTGCCTACAGAATTCACCAAGAATGACTTTTCACTCCCCAGGGCTAATGGCTTCTACAATAATAAGATTCTGTAGCTGATGGAAAACAAAACGTAAAAACTCAAATAAGTGTTAGGAAATGCTGTAATTTGCAGTATTTGACATCTATTTCCCAAAGCCCTTAACATTGTAAACACCTTCAGGTAAAACGACTCAGTCCTCTCATCTTCCTTCTCTCACAAGCCAGGAAGTCTTTTACTCACAGCCTGTTTAATGGGCAATGGGAAATAGCCCTATTAGCTAAGTTTATTTATGCTGACACAAAGAAAACCATGAAAAAAAATCTAAGTTCTAAACTGTAATTTATTCCTGATAAGTAGTAAATCAGCGGGATTCCACTGCCCAAGTAGGGAGGGACTTGCTGTTAAACAAGAACTGAAAACATAATGAGCCTCATAAATGTTCACAGCCTTACGAAGCTGTTGTTTATACATGAGCTCATTCAACAAACTCTCCTTCTGGCCTGGCCATGATAACCTGGTTACCCAAGACACTATAAGATATATAAGAAAAATGGTGAATGAATTCTAGAGTTGAGTTCAAGAAAAGTTTTGTTCTCAATTATATTTTCTTCTTCCAAGTTTTTCAGAACACCTTTGTCAGTTTCTCAAATCCAAGTCCTCTGCTCCTGTTGTTGATTTTATTTATTTATTTATTTATTTATTTATTTTTGAGACAGAGTCTCACTCTGTCACCCAGGCTGGAGTGCAGTGGTGCAATCTTGGCTCACTGCAAGCTCCGCCTCCCAGGTTCACACCATTCTCCTGCCTTAGCCTCCAGAGTAGCTGGGACTACAGGCACCCGCCACCACGCCCGGCTAATTTTTTGTATTTTCAGTAGAGACGGGGTTTCACCGTGTTAGCCAACTTGGTCTCGATCTCCTGACCTCGTGATCTGTCCGTGTCAGCCTCCCAAAGTGTTGGGATTACAGGCGTGTGCCACCATGCCCGGCCTGATGTTTTTGGTAAAGGTAGCAATTGTCTAGATCATATTATATGAGATGTAGATAAACAAATTTTGACAATTTTTCTCCAACTAAAACATAAAATGGTTGACCCCATAAAAGATGAAGTAGAACATTTATAGAGTAAAATCATACTTTTCTTATTGCCTAAGAAAATTATGGTCTGATACAGTGTACACATCAAATACATGAATAAGTACATTTCTATATTCAAGCAGAGAGTGTGACAAAAAATTGGGCTACAGTGAAACATCTTATTGAAATGATCAAAAAGAAGCCTGATGGTTTAAGAGAAAGAAGCCCTGAATTTTAATCTCAGATTCTCTATTTTCCAGCTATGTAATCTACATTAACTAACATAACCTCAGTTCTATAAGTTTTATCAGAAAGTAAAGGAACAGAAAGAAATGAATCTGAAGGTGCAGGAGTGGAAGGAGGTAAGGGAAATTCTGGAACACAAAAGCACTGTTAAATTAGGGTGGAGCTAAAAGAGAGATGGCAGTGGGGTGGCCTGGTGACCTGGTAGCAGCATGAATATCTGGAACACCTTGGGGTATGTTATGCCATAAACAAAGAAATAGAGTACCAAATGTTAGCTTCTACCATGTGTGTGTGTGTGTGTGTGTGTGTGTGTGTGTGTGTGCAAGAGGTGACCTTGATGGGCTGGGACATTTCCCTTAGGGTGTAGTCTAAAACCCTTGCTGCTATGTAACCACTGGCATCTGCTTCTAGCCCACAAGCTGCTCTGCAAGTGGAAATACACCTGCATTTGAATTGCACTGATGTTTTCTAGTAGACTTGGTCCTTTGTTTTCAGCAAGGAAGAGGAGGGAGAGAACAAGGACTTTGTTTTCTCACTTAATTTTAAGTCCTGCTTCTGACGCTTTTTCCATAGCTCAGCTTTGTCTATAAATTCCCAAGCAGGCCAAGCACACACTATCAATTTTGTGTAGCCCTCGCTAAGGCACTGAAGGGAAAGTAAAAATGAGAAGAAAAGGGGAGAAAGGTCAGAAAATGACCCCGGGGCACATTTTATTACAGCAAAAGTTTACCTGATACATGTTATAAAGATGCAGGTCTCACAGATCAAATCCTGGGAACAGGGTCAGGAGTTCAATTCAGGTATTCAAAATAGGGCACTCTCATGAGCTCTCTTTAAATATAAATGCAGATCTGATTGCTTTGGGAACAAAATGCCCAGGAATTCACTGAGGATGGTAGTCTGCTGTTACCTCTTTTTGTTTTCTTTCTATGTTGAAGAGTCTGCTGTTTATAAGTGGGACTTCAATATCCTAAGTTTGTGTTGAGACATACTCACTTGGAAAAGCCATCTTTAACCTGGAAGGGATTTTAAGGACTAACAGAAACGGAGTCCAAAACAAAAGGGCTACTCCCTGTGAATAAGACAGCTTTGGCTCCTCTTCTTCTGTGTCACACATTGTTTCCAAAACACTCTTGGCTCCCCTGCTGGGGAACTTGTGCCTGTAAGTGAATCCCCTTATGTTGATTTGCATGTCTAAGTAGGGACATCACAATCTGTATGACCTCATTAAAAGCCTTTTCTTCATTTACCTAAAGTGTGCATGCATTGCATTTCTCAAATAAAAATAATTAACTCAAAGGAATACACTAAATTATAAGGACAGATTATACAAGCAATTTCTTAAAATATGTGTCTTAAATATATTTACCTCCCTGGGAAAGGACTGAAAACATGGTCATTCCCAGAACTTTCTCTCTTGCTCTTTCTCTCTTCCCTTCACTTTGCTCTAGAAAGCAACTAATTTTGGATCATATACTCATTTCTATGCATAACTTGAGGAGAACTTTGAAAGGTATGGTCCAAGTTTTATAAAAATTGCATGGATTTTATTTCTGCACTAGAAAAACTATCATCATCTATTTAAGAATCAGTCATTTATTGAAAGTACAGTTTTGCAGAGAAAAAATAAAATAAAAAATGTGTTTTACCTGCCTTTGTCCACTAGGATGAATAAAGTCTGTGAAACCATAAAACACACACCTGGGACAATCTTTTTGTTCAACACAAACCAGTCAAAAACCTAACACAAATACAAAAATTGGGCTGAGTGCAGTGGCTCACGCCTGTAATCCCAGTGCTTTGGGAGGCCGAGGTGGGCAAATCATGAGTTCAGGGGATCGAGACCATCCTGGCTAACATGGTGAAACCCTGTCTCTACTAAAAATACAAAAAATTAGCTGGGCATGGTGGTGGACACCTGTAATCCCAGCTACTCGGGAGGCTGAGGCAGGAGAATGGTGTGAACCCACTCTCCTGGCAGAGCTGACAATGAGCCGAGACTACACCACAGCACTCCAGCCTGGGCGACACAGCAAGACTTCACCCCCAAAAAACCCAAAAAACCAAAAATAAAACAACAACAACAAAAAAACACCCCCCAAAAACCAAATACAAAATTGTAGTTTTAAATAAGAATGGTTCCTTCCATAAAAGCAGAAATTGGGCCGGGGGTGGTGGCTCACGTCTATAATCCCAGCACTTTGGGAGGCTGAGGTGGGCTGATCACAAGGTCAGGAGATCCAGACAATCCTGGCTAACACCGTGAAAACCCATCTCTACTAAAACTACAAAAAATTAGCCAGATGTGGTGACGTACACCTGTAGTCCCAGCTACTCAGGAGACTGAGGCAGGAGAATGATGTGAATCCGGGAGGCGGGGCTTGCAGTGAGCCGAGATTGTGCCACTGCACTCCAACTTGGGTGACAGAGCAAGACTCTGTCTCAAAAAATAAATAAATAAAAATTTAAAAAATTTTAAAAAGCAGAAACTGGTTATTTGTATTATGGTAAGAAAATAGGCGACTGGGTGCCATGGCTCATGCCTGTAATACTAGTACTTTGGTAGGCTGACTTGGAAGGCTGAGGCAAGAGAATTGCTTGAACCTGGGAGGCAGAGGTTGCAGTGAGCCAAGATCGCACCACTGCACTCCAGCCTGGGTGACAGAGCAAGACTCCGTCTCAAAAAAAAAAAAAGAAAGAAAAAGAAAAAAGAAAAGAAAATAGGCAAGAGGCAAAAAGAATCTCCCAGATACTTGAATCTGCACTGTAGGAGAGATTCTGCCCTCTCCACAGCACACGCTCCTGTGTTCCTCCATGCATGTGCACACCCTGCATTGTGGATGCAGGAGAGGAAAAGAAGTATGCATGTCTAGGCATCTAATAAGATGGAACTGCAGGAAAATCTAATACGAAAAAACACATCCAGAAGGAAAGAAAAACAGATTTCTTAGCTACTGGTAGTCAGTGGCAGGGGAAACCGAAAAATGCTCACTTTTTTTTAGAGGATTTACAATAAGATTTTATTTATAAAAGCAGGAAAGAAATATTTCCTCATTGTTGACTTTAGGTCATGACATGTAGACAAAAGGTTGAAATCCTGCAAAGGTACCAGATAATCCTTTTTGGACACCCAAATATTTGCTCAAACAACATCATACATGCTAACACATGCTGTATAAAATACAAGTGTAAGCAAAACTGATGTTATGGCAGTTCAGGAAGGAATCCATGTAATTTCTAAGATGCTTTATCAGTGTGTCTTCAGTTTGACTTCACTAGAGAATATTGCTGAATGCCCTGAGAGGGTACTCCAAGCCTGTCTTAAGAAGTAGAACTTGAAAGTGATGATTTAATAGAACAGGATTAAATTCACCAGGAAAATTGTTTTTTGCGCAATGCTTTTACATGCTTTAACTTGAAAACAGATTTTGGATGAAATAAAGTGTGCAGCTCTTAAGTGTCCAGCTTAATGAATTAACACAAAGATAAATTATCCATTAAGCCACGATCCATGTCTCAGGATAATAGAACTTTACTTAAATCTCAAGAACTTTCCTTGTGTTCTTTTCCAGTGACTATGGCCTCTTTCCAAATATAGCTGACACTCTGACTTATACTACTATTGTTGGCCAGGCACGGTGGTTCACACCTTTAATCCCAGCACTTTGGAAGGCTAACGTGGGCGGATCACGAGGTCAGGAGTTTGACATCAGCCTGACCAACATGGTGAAACCCCGTCTCTACTAAAAGACAAAAAATTAGCCAGGTGTGGTGGTGCGTGCCTGTAGTCCCAGCTACTCGGGAGGCTGAGGCAGCGGAATCGCTTGAACCCAAGAGGCAGAGGTTGCAGTGAGCTGAGATCATGCCATTACACTCCAGCCTGGGGAACAGAGTGAGACTCTCTCTCAAAAAAAAAAACAAGACTGCTGCTTTGTTAAAAAAATTTTCTATTCATAGAATGATGTGGTTTGAATTGTTTGTAATTGATTTATTTCACCTATCATTATGTTTGTAAGATTCATTTAGGTTATTGCACATAATATTAGTTCATTAATTCTTCCTGCAGATGGTAATCCATCATCATCATTATGAAATACAAATCAGTTTCCTAGATCTACTATAGATGATCATTTCAGTTATTTATAGTCTGCCTTTAACAACTACAGCTTCTGTAAACATTTGTACATATTTCTTGATATTCTATAGGCTATACCCTGGGAGTAAAATTATCTGGCCATAGGCTATGTGTATATTCAACTTCAAGGAACAATGTCAGAGTCTTTTAAAGTGAGTGTTTGGTCCAATTTAGTCTCTAGCCAATAGCATATGCAAGTCCTATCCACACCAAAATATTTTATCAATTTCCAAGAGAAGTGTGTGAAAATCTCTAACTGCGACTGCCTCTGTTTTTATTTCTGAAAATTTTGCATTTACATATTTTGAGAATATAGTATTAGGACCATGCAAATGTAGAATTATACATCTTCTTTTAGTTGATTAGTTTAGCCTCATGAAAGCCCTTTTTGTCAATACTAATGTTTATTCATTCAGGTATACTTTGTACCATATTAGTATAGCCATACCAGCTTTCTTTTAAGTTAGCTTCTGCCTGATACATCTTTGGCCATCATTTTGTTTTCTGCAATGGATTTAAATGAAGTCTTCACTATGATTTTCTATTGACTACCTTTTCTGTGTTCCTTTTCCTCTCTTTCATGACCTTCTTTCAGATTTAGTACTTACGAGTTTTCTAAATTTTTCCTCTGCTAGCATGGTCCTTATGCATTCTCTTGCTATCATTTCAGTGGTTTCCTTAGGCATTACAATTTATATTCTTGACTAATGAGACCTGCAATAAGTCAACATTTAAGTACATCCCAAACAGTAAAAAATAACCTAATAACTCCTTAATTGTATTTGCTCTTTCAGAAATCTTGTGCTGTTGTTATCATACATTTGTATTCTCTCTGTTTTTAAAGTAATATGGGACATAATTTTCTTATACAGACAATATTTATTTAGATTTTCCCATATATTCACCCTTAATTTATTCCTTCATCCTTCATGCATTCCCTTCCCCCAACCTAGGCATATATCTCTGAAGAACTCTTAGTATTTCAAGATTATACTTTCAGGGATCATTTCTACAGTTTGTTACTAGTATTTCTGTGTGTGTTTGGGATGTGAGTGTGTTTAAAATTTAATTTGTTTTAGCTCTTTAACAGATGTTTTATAGCTAAAGGAAGTATGTGAAGAGATAATTTTTTGAACCTGGTGAAACACATTAAGTCACAGATTTAAGAAGCACAAAGATCTTTAAGCAACATGAACACTAAACAAAGCTCATCTATCTATCTATCTATCTATCTATCTATCTATCTATCTATCTATCTACACATACACACACACACACACATATATACACATATATATAGAGAGAGACAGATTTACTTTAATATTTACTTTAATGAATTGGTCATGTGTTGTGACTCAGTGCAAACAGTTAGCAAGTCTAAGTCTGAGATCTTCAGGGCAAGTCAGCAGGCTAAAGACCTAGGAAAGAGCTGATGTTGCAACTTGAGTCTGGAGGCAGAATTTCCTCTTCCTCTGGGGACCTCAGTCTTTTTCTTTTACAGCCTTCAGCTGATTGGATGATGCCTACCACGTCATGGAAGGTAATCTGCTTTACTCCATGTCTGCTGATTTGTCTATTGTATCTAAAAAATATCTTCACACCAATATCTAGACTGGTGGTGTCTGGCCAAATATATCGGTACTATAGTCTAGCCAAGTTGACACATAAAATTAACCATCACATTTGATGTGGTGCAATTGCTCATAAATCAGGTCAGAGTAGAGAAGATACTCTGCCTCCCTAATGAATTATTAGATTTTTCTAAAGTGTTGCAATGGATACTTGCTAATGCTTATGGATTTTTGTTTTTTAACTGATTTTAGTTTCAGGGGTACAAGTTCAGGTTTGTAATCTAGGTAAATTTCATTTCACAGGGGTTTCATGTACTGATTATTTTGTCACTCAAGTAATATGCACAGTACCTGATAGTTTTTAGATCCTTTCTTTCCTCCCACCCTTTACTTTCAAGTAGGCCCCAGTACCTATTATTCCTTTCTTTGTGTTCATGTATACTCAGTGTTTAGCTTCCACTTGTAAGTGAAAACATGTATTATTTGGTTTTCTGTTGATTTGGGATAACGGCCTCCAGCTCCATGCATGCTGCCACAAAAAACATGTTCTCATACTTTTTTATGGGTACATAGTATTTCATGGTGTATGTGACCACATTTTCTTAATCTAGCATACCATTGATGGGTATTTAGGTTGATTCCATATCTTTGCTGTTGTGAATAGTGCTGTGATGAACATACAAGTGAAGGCATCTTTATGGTAGAACAATAAGAGATCCTTAAGGAAGTGCTCAATATGAAAACAAAAGACTGTTAGTGGCCACCACAAAAACACACTTAACTACGTAGACCATTGACACTGTAAAGCAGCTACACAATAAAGTCTGCATAATAACCAGCTAACAACATGATGACAGTATCAAATCCACACATATCAATATGAACCTTGAATGTAAATAAGCTAAATGCACCAATTAAAAGGCACAGAATGGCAAGCTGGATAAAGAAGCAAGAACAAAATGTATGCTGTCTTCAAGAGACCCATCTCACCTGCAATTACACTTATAGGCTCAAAGTAAAGGATGAAGAAAAATCCACCAAGCAAATGGAAAACAACAACAAAAAAAGCAGGAGTTGCTATTCTGATTTCATACAAAACAGACTTTAAACCAACAACAATAAAAAAAGATCAAGAACAATATTACATATGGTAAAGGGTTCAACTCAATAAGAATACTTAACAATCCCTAAAACTGGGTATAGGAGGAACATATCTTAGCATAGTAAAAGCACCATATGACAGACCCACAGATAACATGATACTGAGTGGGGAAAGACTAAAAGCTTTTCCTCTTAGATCTGGAACACAAAATTACTTTCACCACTGTTATTTAACGTAGTACTAAATGTCTAGCTAGAGCAATTAGACAACAGGAGGAAATTAATGGAAAATATCTAATAATCTGATTTAAAACTTGGAAAAAAGTTTGAACAGACATTTCTCAAAAGAAGATATACAAATGACAAACAGGCCTATGAAAAAGTGCTCACCATCACTGGTCATCAGAGAAATGCAAATGAAAACTACACTGAGATATCACCTCATCACAGTTAAAATGTCTTTTATCCAAAAGTCTGGAAATAGTAAATGCTGGCAAGGATGTGGAGAAAAGGGAACTCTTTTACATGGTTAGGGGGAATGTAAATTAGTACAAACACTATGTAGAACAGTTTGGAGGTTCATCAAAAAAATCTAAAAATAGAGGTACTTTATGATTCAGCCATTGCACTCCTACTTATATACCCAAAACAAAAGAAATCAGTGTATCAAAATGATATCAGCACTCCCATGTTTATTGTGGCACTACTCACAATAGTCAAGATTTGGAAGCAACCCAAGTGTCCATGAACAGATGAATGGATAAAGAAAATGTGGTATGTATATACAATGGAGTACTATTTAGCCATAAAAAATGAGATTCTGTCATTTGCAACAACATGGATGGATGAAACTGGAGGTAATTGTGTTAAGTGAAATAAGCCAGATGCAGAAAGACACACTTCACATGTTCTCACTTATTCATGGGAGCTAAAAATTAAAACAATTGAATTCATGGAGATAGAGAGTAGAAAGATAGTTACCAGAGGCTGGGAAAGGTGGGGAACAGGGTGACAGAAAGGTGGGGATGGCTAATGGCTACAAAAAATAGAAAGAATGAATAAGACCTAATACTTAAGAGTATAACAGGGAGACTATAGTCAATAATAATTTTAATAATCTAATCATACATTTAAAAATAACTAAGAGGTATAATTGGATTGTTTGTAATACAAAGGATAGATGCTTGAGGGGTTAGATACACAATTTTCCATGATGTGATTATTATGCATTGCAGGCCTGTACCAAAATAACTCATGTATCCCATAAATACATATGCCTACTATGTACTCACAAGATTTTAAAATAAAACATATATATAAGAAAATAAATATATATGCACCCAACACAGGAGCACACAGATTCATAAAACTAGTTCTTAGAGACTATGAAGAGACTTAGATAACCACACAATAATAGTGAGAGACTGCAACATGTCACTGTGTTAGACAAAAGTGCCAAGTATTGGACAGAGCATCAAGGCAGTAAACAAAGATATTTGGGACCTGGAGTCAACACTTGGCCAAATAGACCTAGCAGACATCTGCAAAACTCTTTGCCCCAAAACAACAAAATATATACTCTTCTCTTCTGCATATGGCACATACTCTAGAACTGACTACACAATTGGCCATAAAACAATTCTCAGCAAATTGAAGAAAGTCAAATCATACCAGTTACACTCTGAGACCACAGCACAATAAAAATAAAAATCAATACTAAGAAGATTGCTCAAAACCATAAAATCATGTGGAAATTAAACAACCTGCTTCTGAATGACTTCTGTGTAAAGAGTGAATGAAATTAAGACAGAAACCAAGAAATTCCTTGAAACTAATGAAAACAAAGATACAACATACCAGAATACATGGGACACAGTTAAAGTCATCTTAAAAGGAAACTTTATAGTACTATACTTGCACATCAAAAGGTTAGAAAGATCTCAAGTTAACAAGTTAGCATCACATTTAATTTTTAATTTTTATTTTTCAGAAGGAGCAGAAGATGGTGTGCTCATGGTAGTGCCCGGCCACATGCACCCCTAACATCACATTTAGAGGAACTAGAAAAATAAGAGCAAACTAACACCAAAGCTAGCAGAAGAAAAGAAATAACCAAATTAGAGCTGAACATAATAAAATTGAGACACAAGAAACCATACAAAAGATGGACAAAACCAGAGATTTGTATTTTGAAGAAAAAATAAGATTGATAGACTGCTAGCTAGAATAATAATGCATAAAGATCTTAAGAGGAGAAAGACTCACACTGAGTTTTGCTTATGATTATTTGTAATCTATATACATTTTAATATTGAGTTAGCATATATCAAAATATTAAAATGTAAAGTGTATTATTAATACACTATAGTGAATATCTGGTACTCCTCCAAAATTGCTTCTGAGGCCAGTGAACTCATTCCTCAGTTTGTAGGCACGGTGGCTCATGCCTGTAATCCCAGCACTTTGGGAGGCCCAGGGGTACAGATCACTTGAGGTCAGGAGTTTGAGACCCGCCTGGCCAACATACTGAAACCTCGTCTCTACTAAAAATACAAAACTTAGCTGGGTGGCGGGCGCCTGTAGCCCCAGCTACTCGGGAAGCTGAGGCAGGAGAATGGCATGAACCTGGAAGGCAGAGCTTGCAGTAAGCCGAGATCACACCACTGCACTCCAGCCTGGGAGACAGAGCAAGGCTCCGTCAAAAAAAGAAAGAAAGAAAAAGAAAGAAAGAAAGAAAGAAAGAAAGAAAGAAAGAAAGAAAGAAAGAAAGAAAGAGAGAAGGAGGGAGGGAGGGAGGGAAGGGAAGGAAGGTAAGTTTGTTCCTGATGCTCATAGTTGTATCTGTCGTTGGAAAGTGTTCTCAACTTCAGAACTGCTTCACTCAAGCATGATCCTTCCTAAGTGACAACAATGGCCAATCACTGTCAATGGCCCCTTGACCACAATTTAACAAAATTCTCAGGGATAGTTCCAGCTGTAGCTACAAAGTTCCCCATAGGAATCCCTAACGTTAGATTTGAAGCTGCCCCAGAGTTCAACCTTTTCCTTTGCCCAATCCTGCCTTCCTCAACTCCTTATATTTCTCCAGAGCACTTTCTAACAAATTTATTGCACTTGTTTTAAGCATGTAATCCTGGGAAGCAGAGATTTGTATGCCAAAGTCTTTATTGGTGAGTGTTCTCAGTAACAATACCTTTAGGGAAATAAGAGTAGAGGAAAAAGTTGAACTGTGATGCAATTGCAATTAAAGCTTTATCTAATTCCAGGGAGTTCAGAGCTGGGATGGCCTTTTATAGTCTTACTGAATCAAAGCAAGAGATCTAGGCCCTTGTACCTTCACCTAGAGCACTCATGGAATGTAGGCTGCCCCTGACAAAGGCCCATAGATTTGGGTGAGGCAGCCCTTTTCAGCAGAAGGAAAATCTTGGGAAAAGACTTCCCCTTGAGCCACCAGCAGACAACACTCTTGGCAATTAGGGTAATGAGAGTCTTGGTCTGGAAGGGAGGATCCAGGTAGCACACAGTGTTCTTTTTTCTTTTCTTTTCTTTTCTTTTCTTTTTTTTTTTTTTTTTTTTTGAGACAGAGTCTCGCTGTCTCCCGGGCTGGAGTGCAGTGGCGTGATCTCGGCTCACTGCGAGTGCCCCCCTCACTGGGTTCATGCCATTCTCCTGCCTCAGCCTCCTGAGCAGCTGGGACTACAGGCACCTGCCACCACACCCTGCTAAATTTTTGTATTTTTGGTAGAGACAGGGTTTCACCATGTTAGCCAGGATGGTCTCAATCTCCTGACCTCATCTGCCCGTCTCGGCCTCCCAAAGTGCGGGGATTACAGGCGTGAGCCACCACACTTGGCCACAGTGTTTATTATAACACTTAATTCTCTGTCTCAGATTCAGATTCCTGATTCCAGAAGTGGTCCTAAGAAGCAAATTCTAAAATGTAATTTTGGACCTGGCTGCTGGACAATCAAGACCCTTACTTTTAACAGATGGTGCATGCATAACAACTATTGTGCAGAAGTCAAACTCTTTAGACTTTCACTAATGTAAACCTTCTCTGAGGGAGAATCCTAGTGAAAGGAGATATGCTGTCTGTTGAAATATCTCCACAGTAAAGGAAATGATACACGTAAGGATTTGGGAGGTTGGTAGCTGTTACTAAGTACCAATGATCTACCAAAAGAGATAATGTCAGATTGGGAAGATTAATTATTAATTTAGACAAAATATGAAAGTCAGAGGATGTTCTTGATGTGAGTTTTGTCTAGCTAACAGGCAAATAGGGCAGAAAAGCAGGCTTAGGATTTAATTTTAAAAGTAATAAAGCTTCAGAGAAAGTGTTTATCCTGGCTAGGTCTCATATGCCAATGTGAGTGCACAATTAGGGAAATGCTGAGATATTGAGACTTGAGATTGAAATACCTGCATATATACAGCTCAAAATCGTGAACTCCCACATTCCCTTAAACCTATTGGGTCTGACAAAGTTGTCTACCTCCCCTTATCAAAGCATAGGCCCCCTGGAAAGAAAACAAAAATGAAACCAAACATAGCATGTCTTACCTATCGATCATGCAGAAGTCTCAAATGAGGCAGGTGTCTTTATGACGATTCCTGCCCCCATCTCAAAATCTACCTTAAAAGCCTTGGATTCTGAGAATGCTGGATTACATGCTACAGAATATAAAATTGGAGAAGGTAGAGTTCATGTATATAGAGCACGCTCCAATTTTACAGGATTTATTGCCCCAGGAAGAACCTAGGAGACATTATCAACACACTGGTGTGATGGACTGTGGAATATTGGAGAGAGTGACAGCCCACATGAGGTGAAGTAGAAATATCAGAAGTGCCATGGCACATGGTGAATAAAACAATAAAAAGGTAGAAAAAAATGGGTATGTCAGAATAGAACAAATCAGGAAATTCCACCAGTTAACTGTTTTCGTAGTAAAGGCCAGAGGAAACTCCATTCTCCAAAACAACAAGAAATACGACAGTGAAAGAAACACAAGTGTCACTGAGATGCTCAGTCGTCGTTGTCTACTGAAGGCCAGGGCTGCTGGGAGGCAATATTATCAAGAGTTGTGTGCCTTGAGAGCAAAGGAGATGAAATAACAGATGCCAGGAGGTGGTGCTTAACTGTCAGAAAAAAGTTTGGCAAAATCAATGGTAATAGATGGTGTCTTAGTCTGTTTTGTCCTGCTATAACACAGTACAACAGACTAAGTAATTTATAATAAACATAAATTTATTGGCTTATGGTTTTTTGGCTTATGGTTCTGGAGTCTGGGAAGTCCACGATTGAGGAGCTGGCATTTGTGGAGGGTCTTCCTGCTGCATCCTCCCGTGGCAGAAGGTGGAAGTGCAAAAGAGAGCCTGAGAGATAAGGAGCAAGAAGGGGTCAAACTCAGCTTCTTGTAAGGAAACCACTCCCAAAATAACAAGCCCACTCTGATGATAACAGAATCAATCCATTTATGAGGGCAGTGCACCCGTGACCCAATCACCTCCCATGAGGTCATACCTTCCAACACTGCTGCCTTGGGGATTAAGTTTCCAACACAGAAACTTTGGGGAGCACATCCAAACTATAGCAGATGGCAAGTTTGGGGCTACAGCCAGAGGATCCCAGGCCTAAGAAAACTATGGAGATAACTAAGTGAACTCACAGTCCTTAGGGGCAAGATAATGGGCATTCAAAAAAGATATTATTGTTCTCATCTGGTACGTAAGCTTGGAAGTTGACATCCCATCCTAACAACAATTGAAAAACCGAGGCTGGATGCGGTGGCTCACGCCTGTAATCCCAGCACTTTGGGAGTCCGAGGTGGGCAGATCATGAGGTCAGGAGATAGAGATCATCCTGGCTAATATGATGCAACCCCGTCTCTACTAAAAATACAAAAAATTAGCCAGGCGTGGTGGCAGGCGTCTGTAGTCCCAGCTACTCTGGAGGCTGAGGCAGGGGAATGGTGTGAACCCAGGAGGCAGAGCTTGCAGCAAGCCGAGACAGTGCCACTGCACTCCAACCTGGGCGACAGAGCAAGGCTCTGTCTCAATAAAAAAAAAAAAAAAAAAAAAAAAAAAAAAAAAAAAGAAAGAAAGAAAGAAAGAAAAGAAAAGAAACTAAAAAACCTGAACACAATGAAAATCAACTCTCTTTAGATTTTTCAGAGAAGTGAGGTCACAGGACTAATCTCTGCTTCTCAAATTGAAGAAACAGATAAGTGAGCACAGAGAATCATAATCTACTGGAACAGAAATCCATGAGCAAGAGCCCCTGCAGGAATTCATACTGGGACAGGAATCCCTAAGCTGTAATTGGCAAATTGCCTGAGGCTCAGAGTGGGTAAGCTTGAGAGTTGAAAATCCCAAAATGGTCCAGTCTAAGAAAGACCCTCACACTTTTGTGAGTTTTATTTGCGGGAGCACCATCAGGGCCTCACAGTGAATATCAGCAAAAAATTTCCTCATGCTTTTGCCAGGGAAAGGAGAAAAAAAATCAGTATGAAATAAATCATGGTTTATTTTGTTATTATCAAGACCTGCTCTTAAGTAAACTACTTTACCAAAGTCTAAATTATTGGGATTTTATCAGAGTCTAATCAACTTGGGGAAGGTAAATACCCAATTCCTGTCTGCTTGAGCTTCTACATGACAGAAAGGAAATAGTTAACTTCCACCCCTTTAGCCTTCCACACAGGAGAAGGGAAATACCCAATTCCAGTATCTCTGACAGGAAATACCTAACTGTAGTCAACTCTAACCATTCTGTCCCACATAAGGTGGGGTGGGGAGAGCTGAGAAGCACTAGCAAAGTTCACTCTGCTTCAATGTGGGCTCACTTCAAAGACCCACTGAAGTTTCCTGTGGGGTGAGCTGAGGCCTCAGTTCTATCCAAGTTGTTGGTCACTTTCTCTCTGTATCCCATCCTACCCTCTTCCCTTCTCTATATTTATTTATCTCCAAAGAGCCCTTCCAGGAAAACCTCTAAAGGCAACTTTGTGTTTCCAAGAAATTCAACCTAACACACACACACACACACACACACACACACACACAATGAGGGTGCTAATTATCCACTTCTATCCATTTATCTCAGGTAATTAGGATATGGTACTAAGGAGTGTAAAAGTTGATGGTAGACTCTTCATCTGTAAAAGTAGAAATGAGGATTGGAAGTAATGAACTATTAGGTTTCTGTCAACACAATAGTAAGTCTAATACACTTCATTGACAGTAATGCTCATAAACTAGTTTATAAACTATTTTTTCTCTGATAGAAAATTTTATATAATATAGAATATGGTTCCGTAAGAAATGCACCTGCCCCAAGTAATTGATCTAAGATATTTGTGTGTTTTACAGCACAGGACGAGAGATATAATATTTACAGCTCAAAATAACTCCATAACAAACACTGAAAAGCAATTTCAGTGTTTGTTCTAATCTACATCCACCTCATTTGAGACTTCTGCATGATCGATATGTAAGACATGCTATGTTTGGTTTCGTTTTGTTTTCTTTCCAGGAGTCCTATGCTTTGATAAGGGGAGGTAGACAACTTTGTCAGATCCAATAGGTTTAAGGGAGTGTGGGAGTTCAGTGTTTGTTCTGTTTGTCAGTTCTAAATCTGATTTCCCACCATTATGGGTCAGTAATGCCATTCAGCTAGAAGAATCACTTTACCATTAATTAAATTACTTGGATCACCACGTTCACAGTTTTAGCATATTCTGTAAGACCTAGAAATTCTCTTGTATTACTGATTCTCTTGTATTACTGATTACATAGTGTGTTTTTCCTACTTTTCAGCTTATTTTCCTTTATTTATTTTGTTCAGGCTACTATCCAAGGATTTCTTCCCAATACTAAATGTTATTCACGGTTTTCAAAACTGCTTTTTTCAGAATACTAAATTTTAAAAGGCAATTTATACTATTTCTCTGACCTTGCAGCCTTTTGCAACCATTTCCAAGTTAATGACTGCTCTGAGTTTGTTAACACACTTGCCATACTCTAATCCTGCAGCAAATATGACTGCTGTGAATGCTGCACATGTGCAGGCATCCAGCCATGCCATCACCTTGGTTTATGAGCACAGCACCGCATGTTTAATAGTAGTCAGTTTAAACTAACTACAGTCCATGCATCACTTAACAACAGACACCTTCTGAGAAATGCATTGCTAGGAGCTTTTGTTCTTGTGCAAATATCCTAGAATGCACTGAACACAAACCTAGGTGGTATAGCCTCCTACACACCTAGGCTATATGGTGTAGCCTATAGCTCCTAGGGTACAAACCTGTACAGCATATTACTGTACTGAATATACAATTGGGACACAATAGTAAGTGTTTCTGTATCCAAACATAAGAAAGGTACAGTCAAAATACATTATAAAAGCTCTGGCTAGGCGCGGTGGCTCATGCCTGTAATCCCAGCACTTTGGGAGGCTGAAGCGGGCAGATCACTTGAGGTCAGGAGTTCGAGACCAGCCTGACCAACATGGTGAAACCCTGTCTCTACTAAAAATACAAAAATTAGGCAGGCATGGTGGCACGCGCCTGTAATCCCAGCTACTCCCTGGGCAACAGAGTGAGATTCTGTCACACACACACAAAAAGGCTCCATTATAATCCTATGGGACCACCATAGTACACGAAGTCCATCTCTGACTAAATATCAAATATCACGTAGTGCATGACTACTGGCAAAATTCTGCAAGTATCCATAAACCAAGTTAGTTTTGCAGACAAATATCCACTTGAAAAAGAGAATATATATAGTTCACATAAAAGTTATGGGGCCCAACCAATCCCTGAAAATAAAAAGATATCCATATTTGGGGTGCTGATTTGCTAATGAAGAGATCCCATTCAAATGTGTAGTATAGTACTTGGTGATAATTTCCGATTTTTTTTACAGTAAAATTGTAAAATGGCAAGTGGTAAAATGGGAAGGATAGTTGAACATTGTATCAAAACAGGAAATTATTTTTTAAATGTTGTATGATTCGAAGTTTTTTATGCAATAGTATTTTACATGTTGCCCAAAGATAGGAAATACTGGTTTGTTGTTTGTTTGTTTGGGTGGTTGGTTAGCTCGGCATTTAAGGTAAACAATGGATGTAATTGATAGATATGAGAACATTCTATCATTCCTTGGAAAAGAATAGCTGTTAGAAAATAATACAATTATGAAGGTATAATATTTTGTTACTTAAAGATAAAAAATGACAGCATCGGCAATTTATACACCCCTTTATTTGCTGTAACTTAAACAACAAAATATAATAACAAGTTTATTAGATTATCTATTGTTCCCTAACAAATTATCCCAAAACAATATTCCTCCTATTACAGTTTCTTGGGTCAAGTGCCCAGGTGTGGGTTAGCCAGGTGCCTCTGGATCTCACGTGCCTACAATCAACATTGTCAACCAGGTCTCCCATCAACTTTAGGCTGGACTGGGGGATGCTCTACTTCTAGCTTCCTCATGTGACGACTGTTGATGGCCTTGAGTCCTCACTGACTGTTGGCTGGAGAGCTCTTTTTCACTTGGGGTCTTTGTCACTCTCCTCTCCACAAGGCGGCTCAAAACATGGAAACTGGCTTTTCTCATAAGCCAGTGAGAAAGCAAGAGAGGGAAAGTAAGACAGATATCACAATGTGTTCATAACCTAATCTCCATAGTGACATCCTAGCACTCCTGCCATATTCACTAGGTCCATTACACATTTAAGAAGAGGAATTACACAAGGGCATGAATACCAGGAATCGAAGATTATTTGGGGCCATCTCAGGGGCTGCCCACCACAGTAGGGCATTGCCAAAAGCCATTCACTGACTCCTATATAAATCTCCTTATATATGAGAATATCACTTAAGGCAAATACATTTTTTTCCTCAGGGAGAAACATGACTTTGAATTATAGCCTTAGTCTGAAATTATGCTTTTTTGAAAGTAAATAATCTTAGGCTTTTAAAGGTAATGTTGGATATACTCTATCAGTGAGAATAATGCATAAAACTTCAGTGGCATAATAAATCTATGGTCAACACCCTGGCAAGGTCCTCTTTAGGAAACTCTAAGATAAGGTCCTAGTGCATCCAATCATTATCTAAAATAATAATGATGATAATTAATGACCTTCACAGAAAAGTAGCATTTATTCCATAGATACCTGATTGTATTTTTAAAAGACAAACAAGAACCATAAATATATTTTATTGTGTAGCTATAGTATTAAGTTCTTAGCTTAACCATGGCAACTAGGTTGATCTCCATAGTGTCTGGTTAATTGCTAGGACTGTAACCCAAGAGAACGGGACTCTTGCTTGACCGCTCCATTCCTGTACCTGCTGTGGACAATTCTGGTCTAAGAGCATGCCATAGGACCACCCTAATAATTTCCCTCCCTCCCTGTTTCACTCACTCTCAATGATATTGTTTTAGTTTAGATCTTTCCATTTTGGTCCAGCTCTGGTAACTAGTCTCCCTGTCATGAGTCTCTCAAACATCTACATATCTACCCAATAGACCACAGCCACAATGCTCACGCTACTTTCCTATTTAACACCCTTCGTCAGTTTCCTGATGGTTACAGATAAATCCCAAGGCTATTTTAATGATGTGCAGACTCTGCTTCTTTTACTTAAACTCATCGTTAATTCCTTTGTTAACCCAGACTTCCCTATGCACAATCTTTGCTGAAGTCATACTACTGACTTTGCTGTTCAATCAGCAAATCCCATTCTTGTCTTCAGAGTTCATCCATGACCTCCCCTGTAAAATGTATCCTGATTCCAATTTTATGTCCGGTTAGAGTCTTTTCTGCTCTGGCTCTTAAAGGTATTTCTATTATAAAACCTCAACAATAAGCTGGGTGTGGTGGCTTATGCCTGTGATCCCAGCACTTTGGGAGACCAAAGCAGGTGGATCACCTGAGGTGAGGAGTTCAAGACCAGCCTGGCCAACATGCCAAAACCCCATCTCTACTAAAAATATAAAAACTAGCTGGGTGTGCTGGTGTGCCTGTAATTCTAGCTACTCAGGAGGCTGAGGCAGGAGAATCGCTTGAATTTGGAGGCCGAGGTTGCAGGGAGCCAAGATCACACCACTGCACTCCAGCCTGGGTGACACAGCAAGACTCTGTCTCAAAAACAAAAACCAAACAAATAAACAACAGCAAGAAACCCTCAACAATAAATCATTCTGATTCTTTTGTACTTCTGTAAACTTCCTAAGGACAGATAACCTGTGGTGTTCTCAGAGCCCAGCACATAGTAGGCACTTCATTTCTGAATCCACGGAAATGTCATCACATCTCTAAGAAGCTTTCTGTCCTGAGTCAGGAGCATGTTAACTAGTTTGGAAAATTTTGTAGTTTTCTGAATTTGAAAAAATGACTAAAATTGTGGTGAGAATAACTTCCCTGTTTCTATCATATTTTAGCTATACAAATGTCCAAGAATTTCTATTGTTGGAGAATGTTTCCAAACTGATGTGGAGTGAGTTCAGAGAATTCAAATTTAAATTCAATAATCTTTGAGACAGAGTTTCGCTCTGTCACTCAGGCTGGAGTGCAGTGGCATGATCTCTTGACATTCTGTGCCTGAAATCAGTTTCCATAGTTTCTAGGATCATTTGACTAGAATTTATTCCCAAATCATTGCTAAAGCAGGACAGCATTTGTTCAACGCTGGCCTGCAACTGCTATGGCCGCTGTAGCCTCCTGACTGAGGTTCCCCTGCCAGATGCACAGGGGCCTCTGACCTGTAATCTGTCTGCTTCTTGTCTGCTGATTATGACTAGACAACAAGAAAGCATCAAATATCCCTTTAATCCCTGCCTCCTGAAGCCAATGGTCAAGTCAAAACTACTGCTCTTCGTTCCTTCCCCTGAAATCTGCTTTGATCCCATAGCTTTCCAAAGTCACTGGAGCCCTGAATACTCCAAGCCTACGTAGCTCCCTGACTACCTCTTCTGGGCAAACACTCTCGTGGGCACTCTGCCGTAAATAGGAGGACAAGGACTGTTTGCATATTTTTACTTCTCTCAACAAACTCCCGCTCAGCAGATCTTGATGATGTTTCCCCTGGAAATAAGGGGCTCAGGTGCCATGAAAACATGCTATTCCTTTAGTTAGAAAATGGGAGGCCAGGCATGGTGGCTCACTCTTGTAAACCCAACACTTTGAGAGGCTAAGGAGGCAGGATCGCTTGAGGACAGGAGTTAGAGACCAGCTCAGGCAACATAGGGAGACCTTTTCATGACTAAAACCAAAAAAGATTAGTTGGGCATGGTGGCACGTGCCTGTTGGTCCAGCTACTCTGGAGGCTGAGGTGGGAGGATGGCTTGAGTCGGGGAAGTCATGGCTGCAGTGAGTCTTGATCAGGCCACTGCACTCTAGCCTGGGCAACAAGCAAGACCCCATCTCAAAAAGAAGTAGCTATTGTTCCATCTGTTGCCAATATTTTCATGTTAACAGTCACTCTTCATAACTCCTCTACGTTGTATGTCTTTGATACTTCCCAAGACCTTCTTTAATGCTGAAAAAGAGGATAGTGCATTGGCACGATCTCGGCTCACTGCAACCTCCGCCTCCCAGGTTCAAGCAATTCTCCTGCGTCAGCCTTCCGAGTAGCTGGGATTACAGGCGCCTGCCTCCACACTCGGCTAATTTTTGTACTCTTAGTAGAGATGGGGTTTTCCCATGTTGGCCACGCTGATCTCAAACTCCTGAACTCAGGTGATCCACCCACCTCAGTCTCCCAAAGTGCTGGGATTACAGGCATTAGCCACCATGCCCGGCCAAGCATTCTTTAGAAAAGGGGGAAAGGGATATTTGAATTACAATTTCTAACTAATAAGCCCCGTTCTTAGGTACTCTTATAGGTAAACTCCTGATAATATTTTTCACATAATGATACGCTGGCAAATATTGATTAGGCACCATCACACCGGCATGCCTCATTCTCATTGTAGAAAAGCACTTGTTGATACCATTTGGAGCTCAGAAGAAATCAGAAAATATCTGGAAACAAAAATAAGACTTCTGGAAAACAAGTTAATAGAAATACACACCAATGCCTATGACATAGATTCTAAAACATTCTAAACAATACCCTTTCAGTAATCAACATCAGTATACTAGTGTTTTCTGTTCTTTGTCTTCAACAAGCATGTGAGAGAAAAGTGTTTCTGTAAGTGCACTTCAAATTTTGTTATTTTGGTTTGAGACTTGTAAGTAATTATTTTGGAAAGGTTTTAAGTAAATATTTAAGTTGATTATTCTTATCTGATTGGTGCACTGCTTTTAAAAAGCAGCTGGCTGCCAAGTCAATAGTTCCAGTGAGTTCATCTTGAAAAACAGGGCATTCCAAATGGCATATTATAAACATTAATGAAGTTACTCTGAACAAAAAGCTGCAATAGTAGAAACAATCTAAATTACCCAGTAGATGTTACAATAACAGCTCCCTTTGAAAATTAACCTGTGTGTAGAAAATCACAGCTTTAATAGCATAAAAATTAATATTCATAGATTACTTCTTAAGGCTACAGCATGCCAAGGCTCTGGGGAACAAGCTAAAATGTCTTTCAGTCAAACAGCTTATGGCAAAGTGACAGAATATGTAATTTAGTGGCATATATAATATGTATATACTTGTATGTGATGACAAGTTTAGTTAGGAGGAGTCAAATTAAATATTAAGAAAACTAGATGATGAAATTATGTTAATCTACTTGTTGTAAAACTCTTTCTTTGGTTTTTTTTTTTTTTTTTTTTGAGACATAGTCCTCACACAATTGTCACCCAGGCTGGAGGGCAATGGTGCAATCTCGGCCTCATTGCAACCTCCTGCCTCCCAGGTTCAAGTGATTCCTCCTGCCCCAGCTCCTGAGTTAGCTAGCTGGGATTACAGGCACCAAACACACACACAGCTAATTTTTTTCTTTTTTCTTTTTTTTTTTTTTTGAGACGGAGTCTCGCTCTGTCACCAGGCTGGAGTGCAATGGCGCAATCTTTGCTCACTGCATCTCTGCCTCCCTGGTTCAAAACCAATTCTCCTCCTCAGCTCCCAAGTAACTGGGACTACAGGTGCGCACCACCATTGACCAGCTAGTTTTTGTATTTTTTAGTAGAGACGGGGTTTCACCATGTTGGTCAGGATGGTCTCGATCTCTTTGCCTTTTGTGATCTGCTACCTCGGCATCCCAAAGTGCTGGGATTACAGGTATGAGCCCACTGCACCTGGGCCCCAGCTAATGTTTTGTATTTTTAGTATGCACAGGGTTTCACCATTTGGTCCAGGTTGGTTTCGAACTCCTAACCTCAGGTGATCCACTTGCCTCGGCCTCCTAAAGTGCTGGGATTACAGGAGTGAGCCACCACACCTGGCCTAAACCTCTTTTTATTCCAAAACAACAGTTCCAAAAAAATTGCCTGACATCAACCCTTGAAGAAAGGAAAAAAAAAGTATTATTTCCTATATAGGCTTCTATTTCCATTATTAGAACTTGGTTTATCCAAGCATATTAATGCACAAAACTTCTTAAGTCCTGCTTCTTATAGACGAATGCGACATTGTGTTACCTTTATACAATGTTCTGTTTCAAGAAATCTTGTGGTCTCCCTACACTGGGTTCTTCTCCGCAAGAATGGCCCCTCAATGCCTGGACTCCACAGACCTTCTGTCCAGGCTTTTCTCACCCACATCAATTGACTTTCAATGACCACTTTTATGGTCCTGCTTCCAGAATGTGTCATCTCCCACCCTGGGCATTGCTCTGAGTTGTAGCAATATGGATTCATCTCCAACTCTTCAATTTGCTATGTCCCAAACTGAGCTCATCCTTTCTGTGAACTTCATGTTTTGCTGTATCCCTTATCACCCCATTACCCCACAGACCAAATAAAAAAGGCTTGTTTTCTCACCCACCCCCACATTCTTAGTTCACATCTAAACAATAACCAAGATTCATCCATTTAATTCCTAAATTCCTTTTTTGTAGCATAATAGCTTTATTGAGATATAATTCACAACACTATATGATTCTCCCAGTTTAAACTATGCAAGTCATTTATTAAAATATATTTCACAAAGTTGTGCCACTGTCACCACAATCAACTTTAGAACATTTTCATCACTACAAAAGGAAAACATGATAGCAGTGCTTCTCCATTTCTCCCTAAAGTTTCCAGCACCAGGCAACTACTATTCTACTTTCTGTCTCTAAATGTTTCTATTCCAAAAATTTTATATAAATGGAATAATACAATATGTGGTCTTTTGTAACTGATTTCTTTCACTTAGCGTAATATTTTTAAAGTTCATCTATGTTTTAGCGAGTATCAGTACTTCAATACTTTTTATTGTTGAATAATAATCTATTGTATGGGCCGGATGTGGTGGCTCATGCCTGTAATCCCAGCACTTTGGGAGGCCGAGTTAGGAGGATCAATTGAGGTCAGCAGTTCGAGACCAGTCTGGCCAACATGGTGAAACCCCATCTCTACTAAAAATACAAAAATCAGCTAGTCGTGGTGGCAGGTGCCTGTAATCCCAGCTACTCAGGAGGCTGAGGCAGGAGAATCACTTGAACCTGGGAGGCGGAGGTTGCAGTGAGCTGAGATCACGCTATTGCACTCTAGCCTGGGAGACAAGAGCAAAACTTTGTCTCAAAAAAGATTAAAAAAAGGAATTATATTGTATAGATATTTATCCACTCATCAGCTGATAGAAATTTGAACTGTTTTCACGTTTTGGCTATTATAAATAGCCGTTATAAACAATAATGCCATTGTAAATATTCTTGCACAAGTATGTTTACATTCATCTTGGGTACACACCTAAAAGTGGAAATGCTGGGTCATATTACCATTACCACTCTATTTTTAACCTTTTGAGAGATTGCCAGACTGTTTTCCAAAGTAATTGCACCCTTTTACACATTTGCCAGCAGTCTATGAGAGTTCCAATTTCCCCACTCTTCACAAACACTGGTGGTTGTCTGATTTTATTATGGCCAACTTAGTAGGTATGAAATAGTATCTCATTGCAGTTTTGGTCTGCATTTTTCTGATGGTTAACTATGTCCTGCATGTTTTCAAGTACACGTTGGTTGTTGTATATTTTCTTTGGAGAAATGTCTATTCAGATCCTTTGACCATTTTTAAGTTGTGTCCTTTGAATTTTTATTGTTGATTTGTAAGAGTTCTTTATATATTCTACCTACGAGTCTCATGTATATGCTTAGAAAACATTGTCCCTCATTCTGTGGTTGTCTTTTTACTTGATGGTAGCCTTTGAAACACAAATTTTTAACAAATGATGATCTCATGTATTTATTTTTTCTTTTGTTTCCTGTGTTTTCATTATCCTATCAAAGATGACTTTGCCTAACCCAAGGTTATGAAGTTTCACTACATTTTTGTTTTTTGGAGCTGTATATGTTTTAGTTCTTACACTGTGGCCTATGATCCACTTTGAGTTAATTTTGTGCATAGTATGAGTCCCAAATACTTTTAAAATTTGTCTTCTCATTGCCAACCAAATGGGCACTTCCTTTGTCCAAGCCAATGTCCTTTCTGGCCTAGATTACCACATGAATCTTTTCATCATTATCTTTGCTTTCCATCTGGGTTAGCTTCATTCTGTGTTCTGAAACAATCAGTCTTTCTAAAATGCATACCTAAGTGTGTTACTCTCCATAGAAAAATGTATATATTTATTTTCGAGACTGAGTCTTGCTATGTTGCTCTGACTGAGCTCAAGTGATCCTCCTGCCTCCACCTCCTGAGCAGTTGGGAGCACAGGTATGCAGCAGCACATCCAGCTAGAGAAACATATTTTTAACAACACAGAGTGTACCTTGGCTTTAGCCTTAGATATACAAACTCAAAAAGAGAAGAATTCTGTAATCAGATAGTCTCATATATCTGAGAGGTTGCTGTGTTCCTGCCTAAAAAGTTGTATTACAAATCTGGATACTTGAATATTCTCTAAGATTTCAGAGTAACAAAGTGAAAATTCTACCCCAAATTATAAGAAAGGTAAAAGAACTTTATTTGTTTTGTTTTCTCTTGTGTTTTGTTGTCATTGTTTTGACTAATATATATATCAAGAGGTTATATGAAAGGATTCTGACATCCACAAATATTCACTCACAACACAGATACACATAATTTTAAAAAATAAGAGTCAGGAATTTTTTTATATTCTTAGATTGCAAATTATAAAATAAAGATATTAAGTAAATAATGAGAGATATATTTTTCCTTCAGAATTGATCAGCATCAACTTTGTGCCCATGTGCCCAGTATTCAATTTTGTATATAGTAGGCCATAAATAAATTGGTTTCTAAGTGAATTAATAAAATGTGAGCCTGCTAAGATAATATAATAAATTAGAACAAAATAATTAGTTATTGGAAGTGCTAAATATTGTTGTAAAGTTTAATTTCTCAATTAAAAATAAGTATAAATTTAACCAGTGTATAAATAAATTTGCTACTTACTTATAAAAGTTGGAAAGATAATTTTGCATAATCAGAAAGAATTATTGATCTATAGTTATTATAAACTTGTTTCATGTATCTTTAGCCATGCATTAAAATATAATTTTAATGGTTTTTGTATCCTACAGAGATTAAACTACATAATTCATAAATAAACTTAAATATTTATTTTAATAGCACTTAAATCTTGGTTTTCATCCAAGAAGTGATTGCAGATGGATTTACATGTTGACCTGACATATAAAACATTCTTACTGTAACTCACAGGCATCCAAGAAAGCTGTGGGATGGGAGAAAGAAGCATTTTTATAAATTTTATTGGAATAAGCATAGCATTATGAACAATACTCGATTTTCTCCTGGGAACTTACCCGTGAAACAGAAGCCTGTTCATTATGCCCTCGATGCAGCAATGAAACTGTCCAGGTTGTGGGGCCGTGACACACGCATGAATGGCCAGAGTGTTAGTGAGATCTGACCCAGAATGATCTCGCATATGAATCTGCCTTTCTCCAAAGAGAACAGTGCAAGGTTTACAGCTGACATTTACTTAATTCATGTTGCTGTCCACATTTGCCGTGTATTACATATGAGTTACTTTGTGAAATAATAGAAAAGGAAGAACTGTGGATTAGTGGTCATAGCCAGGGAACTGAAAATCAGAAGTGTGTGCTCAGGTCTGACAATGGCTTTTTGTGTAGTAGTAGACAAGGTTCCTGACTTTAGCAATCAAGGTTACCATAGATTAACTGTATACTACATTAATTTTCCTCCCTTCTAATTTAGGGAAATTAAGTTCATTAAGTCATCAACATTTACTGAGCACTTACTATGTAGAAGACACAGATAGACCATAATGAGGCATACATTCTAGAAAGAAAATGTGTTTTGTGGCTTTGATATTCAGACATTTTGAGTGAAATGATCTGGCAATAAAATTTCTTCAGAATTTTAATAGGTCCAGTTTGGAAAGGCCCATAAACGGAATGACGGTTGGCAGGAGCACCTCTCCAACCCTTTATGAGTTTTCTTAATTCCACTAGTGCTTAGATTAAATTATGCAAAGCTGAGTTTGCAGCACTGAAGACCTGACATGGCATAAAACGGTGTGGCAGATAACTTGGTCTAAGCCCACCTACAATCCCAACATGCTCAACAACGTTGCTAGTATTGCCTTCCAAATGTCATAGGCAAATGACACAGTGCATGGTGTGGGTTTGATTCCATCCTTGTTATTCAAAGGCTACATGATGTCTGGCAAGTCGACCTGTTTCAGGTTTTCTCACCTATGAAAGGAACATCATAACAGTAATCTCACGTGCTATTGTAAGAATTATATAAAATAACTGCCAGTATTTAGAGGGTCCAACAAATATTAGCCCCTTGGTGTCTTCCTCTGACCAGAAACATCTCAAGATGTCGCTGCTGCAATCATATAGTTGCATGGAAATTACGTTTTTCAGCCAATCCAGATCAGATTCTAGTCCAATATCTATAGCTGAAAAAATGTAGGGAAATAAATGTTAGAAATGTCTGAGCTGGGAGTCCTTGGCTCTTCCCTAGTTTTATTTGTGACTTTAGGAAATTAATTCAGCATCCTTTGACTTCATGGAAGACCCTGGGAATAAGGAAATCAATACTATTCCAATGCTTCTTATATGGTTATTGGGTGAGTCAAATGAATCATGCAGATGGCTCCAAAAAAATAATACGTTATTAGTTTGCCATTTTATTCTGAGCAAAAATTAGAAAAAGGAGAGAGGAGAGAAAATCATGTTGAATTGTATCCAATTATTCCCCGAAGAACAAATTTGCAAATTCATATTATGGAGAAGTTAGTTCAATATGTCCACCAGCAGTTTACACAGAAACAATCAGCACTTTGGGCTAAACACAAGACTAGTTGTGAAAATCTCACCAGCCAGAACCTTCAGAGCTACCTGTAAGATTGGAAAAGCATGGCATCTGTGTTCAAAGCTAAATAGCAATAATAATAATAATATTAATTTATGAAACCTTGGCAGTATTTAAAGCTAAATAGTAACAATAATAATAATTTATGAAACCTTGTCGGTAATTTTTTTTTTTTTTTTTTGAAACTGAGTTTCACTCTTGTTGACCAGGCTGGAGTGCAGTGGGGCAATCTTGGTTCAATTCAACCTCTGCCTCTCAGGTTCAAGTGATTATCCTGCCTCAGCCTCCCAAGTAGCTGGGATTACAGGCATGCGCCACCACGCCTGGCTAATTTGTTTTATTTTCAGTAGAGACGGGGTTTCACCATGTTGGCCACGCTGGTCTCAAACTTCCAATCTCAGGTGATCCACCCACCTTGGCCTCCCAAAGTGCTGGGATTATAGGCGTGAGCTACCGTGGGTATTAACAATAGCAAAATAAGGATCTGATGAGATAACTGGAAAAAAGTGAGTCCCATGTTTCCACTACATCCACGACATTTCAGAAGAGGTATTTAACCTTATGAAACCTTCTCTTGTCAGCATGGGGATTCCTTTCACATAACTCAGTATTTTTAAAATCAGCTACTGCAATGTTTTCCAAAAGCAACTACTGAGAATACATTCTTTTCTCCTCCAGAAAAAAAAAAAAAAAAAAAAAAAAAAAAA